>NC_069510.1:55409779-55415549 GCF_027579735.1 Bombina bombina | reverse complement strand
ATCACACATAACAGAAGAAATATATATATATATATATATATATATATATATATATATATATATATATATATATATATATATATATATATATATATATATATATCTCTATTAATAAGCCTGATACCAGTCGCTTTCACTGCATTTAAGGCTTTACTTACATTACTTCGGTATCAGCAGCATTTTCTTAGTCAATTCCATTCCTTAGAAAAATATTTTACTGCACATACCTTAGTTGCAGGAAAACCTGCACGCCATTCCCTCTCTGAAGTTACCTCACTCCTCAGAATGTGTGAGAACAGCAAGTGGATCTTAGTTACTTCTGCTAAGATCATAGAAAACGCAGGCAGATTCTTCTTCCAAATACTGCCTGAGAAAAAAAACAGCACACTCCGGTGCCATTTAAAAATAAAACTTTTGATTGAAGAAATAAACTAAGTATAAAACACCACAGTCCTCTCACAACCTCCATCTATGTTGAGGGTTGCAAGAGAATGACTTGATATGACATGTGAGGGGAGGAGCTATATAGCAGCTCTGCTGTGGGTGATCCTCTTGCAACTTCCTGTTGGGAAGGGAATATATCCCACAAGTAATGGATGATCCGTGGACTGGATACACTTAACAAGAGAAATAGCCTCCGAAGAAGCATAAGTATCGAATTTGTAAAATTTGGCAAAAGTGTGCAGAGAAGACCAAGTCGCTGCCTTACAGATCTGATCAACAGAAGCCTCGTTCTTGAAGGCCCATGTGGAAGCCACAGCTCTAGTAGAATGAGCCATAATTCGTTCAGGAGGCTGCCGTCCGGCAGTCTCATAAGCCAATCGGATGATGCTTTTCAGCCAAAAAGAAAGAGGTAGCCATAGCCTTCTGACCTCTCCTCTTACCAGAATAAACAACAAACAAGGATGATGTCTGTCTGAAATCCTTCGTTGCTTCTAAATAGAACTTTAAAGCACGGACCACATCTAGATTGTGTAACAAGCGTTCCTTCTTTGAAACTGGATTCGGACACAGAGAAGGAACAACAATTTCCTGGTTAATATTCCTGTTGGAAACGACCTTTGGAAGAAAACCAGGCTTGGAACGTAAAACTACCTTATCTGTATGGAATACCAGATAGGGAGAAGTACACTGCAAAGCAGATAATTCAGAAACTCTTCTAGCAGAAGAAATAGCAACCAAAAACAGAACTTTCCATGATAGTAACTTAATATCTATGGAATGCATGGGTTCAAACGGAACCCCCTGAAGAACTGAAAACTAAATTTAGACTCCAAGGAGGAGTCATGGGTCTAAACAGGCTTGATTCTAACTAACGCCTGTACAAACGCCTGTACATCTGGTACTGCTGCCAGACGTTTGTGTAACAAAACAGACAGAGCAGATATCTGTCCTTTTAAGGAACTAGCTGACAAACCTTTATCCAGACCTTCTTGGAGAAAGGAAAGTATCCTAGGAATCTTAATTTTGCTCCAAGGGAATCCCTTGGATTCACACCAACGGATATATTTTTGCCATCTCTTATGGTAAATTTTCCTAGTTACAGGTTTTCTGGCTTGAACCAGAGTATCTATGACTGAATCTGAAAACCCACGCTTAGATAGAATCAAGCGTTCAATTTCCAAGCAGTCAGTTGGAGAGAGACTAAATTTGGATGTTCGAACAGACCTTGTACTAGAAGATCCTGCCTCAAAGGTAGCTTCCATGGTGGAGCCGATGACATATTCACCAGGTCTGCATACCAAGTCCTGCGTGGCCACGCAGGAGCTATTAGAATCACTGAGGCCTGCTCCTGTTTGATCCTTGCTACAAGCCTGGGAAGGAGAGGGAACGGTGGAAACATATAAGCTAGATTGAACGACCAAGGCGCCACTAATGCATCCACCAGTGTCGCCTTGGGATCCCTGGATCTGGACCCGTATCGAAGAACCTTTGCGTTCTGGCGAGACGCCATCAGATCCATATCCGGAATGCCCCATAGTTGAGTTAACTGGGCAAACACCTCCGGGTTAAGTTCCCACTCCCCCGGATGAAAAATCTGACGACTCAAATAATCCACCTCCCAGTTGTCCACTCCTGGGATGTGAATTGCAGATAGGTGGCAGGAGTGATCCTCCGCCCATTTGATGATCTTGGATACCTCTCTCATCGCTAAGGAACTCTTTGTTCCCCCCTGATGATTGATGTACGCTACAGTCGTCATGTTGTCCGACTGGAACCTTATGAATTTGGCCTTTGCTAGGTGAGGCCACACCAGGAGCGCATTGAATATCGCCCTCAGTTCTAAAATGTTTATCAGAAGAAGAGACTCTTCGAGACCATAGACCTTGAGCTTTCAGAGAGTCCCAGACCGCACCCCAGCCTAAGAGACTGGCGTCGGTTGTGACAATGACCCACTCCGGTCTGCGGAAACTCATTCCCTGAGACAGGTGATCGTGAGACAACCACCAGCGGAGAGAATCCCTGGTTACCTCGTCTACTTGAATCTGGGGAGACAAGTCTGCATAGTCCCCATTCCACTGCTTGAGCATGCACAGTTGTAATGGTCTTAGATGAATTCGAGCAAAAGGAACTATGTCCATTGCTGCAACCATCAATCCTACTACTTCCATGCACTGAGCTATGGAAGGCTGAAGACTAGAGTGAAGAACTTGACAAGCGTTTAGAAGCTTTGACTTTCTGACCTCTGTCAGGAAGATCTTCATTTCTACAGAATCTATTATTGTTCCCAAAAAGGGAACCCTTGTTGACGGGGACAGGGAACTCTTTTCTACGTTCACCTTCCACCCGTGAGATCTGAGAAAGGCTAGAACAATGTCTGTATGAGCCTTTGCTTTGGAAAGAGACGACGCTTGGATTAGAATGTCGTCTAGGTAAGGTGCTACAGCAATGCCCCTCGGTCGTAGAACCGCTAGAAGGGACCCTAGCACCTTTGTGAAGATTCTGGGAGCAGTGGCTAAACCGAACGGAAGAGCCACAAACTGGTAATGTTTGTCCAGAAAGGCGAACCTCAGGAACTGATGATGATCTTTGTGGATAGGGATATGCAGATACGCATCCTTTAAGTCCACGGTAGTCATATATTGACCCTCCTGGATTGTTGGTAAAATTGTCCAAATGGTTTCCATTTTGAATGATGGAACTTTGAGGAATTTGTTTAGAATTTTTAGATCCAGAATTGGCCTGAAAGTTCCCTCTTTTTTGGGAACTACAAACAGGTTTGAGTAAAACCCCATACCTTGTTCCGCTGTTGGAACTGGGTTTATCACTCCCATTTTTAATAGGTCTCCTACGCAATGTAAGAATGCCTGTCTCTTTATCTGGTCTGAAGATAAGCGAGACATGTGGAACCTTCCCCTTGGAGGAAGTTCCTTGAACTCTAGAAGATACCCCTGAGAGACTATTTCTAGTGCCCAGGGATCCGGAACGTCTCTTGCCCAAGCCTGAGCGAAGAGAGAAAGTCTGCCCCCTACTAGATCCGGTCCCGGATCGGGGGCTACCCCTTCATGCTGTCTTGGTAGCAGCAGCAGCAGGCTTCTTGGCCTGTTTACCCTTGTTCCAGCCTTGCAATGGTTTCCCTGCTGGCTTAGGCTGGGAAGAGTTGCCTTCTTGTCTGGAGGCCGCAGAATTTGGATTCGGTCCGTTCCTGAAATTGCGAAAGGAACGAAAATTAGATTTGTTCTTAGCCTTGAAAGGCCTATCCTGTGGGAGGGCATGTCCCTTTCCACCAGTAATGTCTGAAATAATCTCTTTCAATCCCGGCCCGAAAAGGGTCTTCCCCTTGAAAGGAATATTAAGCAATTTATTCTTGGACGACACATCTGCCGACCAGGATTTCAGCCAAAGCGCTCTGCGCGCCACTATTGCAAACCCTGAATTTTTCGCCGCTAACTTAGCCAATTGGAAAGCGGCATCCAAAATAAAGGAATTAGCCAACTTTAGTGCGTGAATTCTGTCCATGACTTCATCATATGGAGTCTCTTTCTGGAGCAAATTTTCTAGTTCCTGGAACCAAAAATACGCTGCCGTGGTGACAGGAATAATGCACGAGATAGGTTGAAGCAGGAAACCTTGCTGAACAAATATCTTTTTTAGCAATCCTTCCAATTTTTTATCCATAGGATCTTTAAAAGCGCAGCTGTCCTCAATAGGAATAGTTGTGCACTTAGCCAACGTTGACACTGCCCCCTCAACCTTAGGAACCGTTTGCCATGCGTCCCTTCTGGGGTCAACAATGGGGAACATTTTCTTGAATATAGGAGGTGGAACAAAAAGGTATACCTGGCTTTTCCCACTCCTTAGTCACTATATCCGCCACCTGCTTGGCTATCGGAAAGGCATCAGCGTGCACTGGGACCTCTAAGAATTTGTCCATCTTGCACAATTTCTGTGGAATTACCAAAGAATCGCAGTCATCAAGAGTAGTTAGGACCTCCTTAAGCAGGGCGCGGAGATGTTCTAACTTAAATTTAAATGTTATGACATCAGTGTCTGCCTGCTGAGAAATTTTCCCTGAATCAGAAATTTCCCCCTCAGACAGACCCTCCCTCACCGCCAATTCAGATTGATGTGAGGGTATAACTGATAAATCGTCCTCAGCGCCAACCTGCTCATCTTCTGTATTTAAAACTGAGCTGTCGTGCTTTCTAGGGTAGGATGGCAGTTTGGATAACAGATTTGCTAAAGAATTATCCATTACTGCTGTTAACTGTTGCATAGTAACAAGCATTGGCGCGCTAGATGAACTAGGTATCGCCTGCGCGGGCAAAACTGGTGTTGACACAGAAGGAGAGGATGAAGAACTATCCCTACTACCTTCATTAGAAGAAGAATCTTGGGCAATCTTATTCAATGTGGCAGTACTGTCCATACTTTGTTTGGACGCTATGACACAATTTGCGCATACATTAATTGGGGGAACCACCTTGGCTTTCATACACACAGAACATAAGTCATCTGAAGGTATAGACATGTTAGACAGAATTTGGCAGGCTAATAATGCAATAAAAGCGTTTTTAAAGAAAAGCGTTACTGTCCCTTTAAATAATAAACAGGCACACTATTTCTGATATATTGAAAAACAATGAAGGCAATGTCCGATTTTCACAAAATTTTTACCCCAGGGTCCTAATGCCTTGAAAGTATGGCACACCAAGTTTCAAGACTTTAACCCTTAAAATGAGCAAACCGGAGCTATTTGTTTAATTAAACAATTTTAGAACACTACAATCACAGCCACAGCCTTGCTGCGGCTTTTTACCTTCCCTGAGAGTCATTCAGCAATGAAATAAACCTTCCACAGTCCGTTTTAGTATGCCACAGGACCCCTCACATGAAGCTGCATGCACTGCCATGGAAGTAAACTGCGCAATTGAGGCGCGAAAACGGGGCCTCCTTCCTCTGCATACCAGAGTGAAGGGGCCTTTGACTGAAACTAGCCGTCTAACTAAATGCCAGGCGAAAAAAACGTTCCCAAAAGTGTTTTTAAGTGCACCAAACACTCTAAATGCCATTAAAATATGAAATATAATCGATTTAGCCCACTATAGTGTCAACCAGTGTAGAGCCCATTTATAAGCCTTAATCTGTTATGAAAGAAAATGGCTTACTTACCCCTTAAGGGAGAAACTGACAGTCTTCTAACATTAACATGTCTTGATAGAAATATGACTGATCATACCTTGAGCAGAAGAGTCTGCAAACTGTTCCCCCCAACTGAAGTTCTCTGGGCTCAACAGTCCTGCGTGGGAACAGCAATTGATTTTAGTTA
>NC_069510.1:55357279-55404779 GCF_027579735.1 Bombina bombina | reverse complement strand
GGCGAGGTTCCTCTTGAAAATCTGAAAGAGTATGGGACAAGACAAGCGCCAAAAGGCACACTTCGTGTAATACGTTCAGATAATAAGCATATAGTATAACAATGGGGAAAGTCCGTGCTCACCTGGTTCAACCTCAAGGTATGGAGGTATTGAAATGGCACTTGTGTTAGTGTACTCTCATCCCTTACAGTCCTCCTGTATGTCCACGGGTCTTCAAGTGTCCCTGGATGTCTGCAGCGTTCCAAGTAATACCTTTGTTGAAAGGAGACTAGGGTATGGGGGTAGGGTTTGTGTGTACTTATTAAGATATACACTACTAACACATCGTAATGGATAAAACCAGGTATTTATTCATATATACATAAAACATAATTTATGTAAGAACTTACCTGATAAATTCATTTCTTTCATATTAGCAACAGTCCATGAGCTAGTGACGTATGAGATATACATTCCTACCAGGAGGGGCAAAGTTTCCCAAACCTTAAAATGCCTATAAATACACCCCTCACCACACCCACAATTCAGTTTAACGAATAGCCAAGAAGTGGGGTGATAAGAAAGGAGTGAAAGCATCAAAAATAAGGAATTGGAATAATTGTGCTTTATACAAAAAAATCATAACCACCAGAAAAAGAGTGGGCCTCATGGACTCTTGCTAATATGAAAGAAATGAATTTATCAGGTAAGTTCTTACATAGATTATGTTTTCTTTCATGTAATTAGCAAGAGTCCATGAGCTAGTGACGTATGGGATAGCAAATACCCAAGATGTGGAACTTCCACACAAGAGTCACTAGAGAGGGAGGGATAAGGCGACTTCCTGTGGGTGGAGCGTGCAACAAGAGTACGCGCTAGAGCTCGGTGAGAGAGAGCTGAATATCAACAGATCCCGCTACAACTCTATTGACGGGAGTGAGAGACCTGCTTGGGGAGATTACACCACAGCGATGGAAGTCCCTTATACCAATATTTAGCCGATTGGTATCAGCCTCGATCACATACACAACACCGACAGCTACACGGGAAAGCGGCAGCAGTCGGATGACAAAGGTCCCCCATTAGACGCTATCTACACATTAACGGACCGTACCAATACCGAAACACACCCCTGAGAGAGGGTGGTGTGGCAACAGCTGTACAGATCAGTCGCCAGCCTGGGAACAGACGGGAGGTGTCTCGCCTGTACCCGGGCAAACGGCAGACCAGAGGGGAAGAACTCTGACAAGGCTACAGGCCGGCAGGCGAGTAGCAGACCACCCAAGTATAGCCTCTGTAGGCGGTGGTGTTTGAAGCTTTCGTCTGTGTGCCTGCATATGAACGGAGAAGTGGTATTGGTAGCAATGGAACTGTGTTGAAATAGGGGTTGAAGAGTGACGGGTTTTTTCCGCTCTGAGCTGTCAGGAAATTATTTTTTTGTGACGGGACTACTGGAGAGGTATTTTGCTCCAGGACTTAAGACATAAAACCCGGAGGTGGCAAAAGACAGACAGTTGGGAAACTGAGCATATAAGTCACAGAGCTCACAGGGAAACGCCAAGGCCAGCGGCCAGAGTAGATTAGCGGGAATATCTTAGAGCTGACTGTGGAGAATTTGTCGATATATGCATTAAGGTAGAGAAACCCCCACAGACTTATAAAGGTTAAGTTTGGAGAAAAGCAGTTGGGGCTTCTTTATTGTGCTGTTCTTTTCTACACACAGTTGTACTGCGATATCCTGACGGTAATGTTGGGATAGGAGGAGGGAAGAGTTAATCCTGCAACCACTCTGCTAACAGGAAGCCTGCTTTTCTTTATGCTGTGCCCTGAAAAGTAAGAGGCACTGATTTTGAGGAGTGGAGTAAAGTTAGCAATATTGGAAAGCTGTGTAATGGGAGAACTGTGCTCAGGATAATATTGGAAAAATTTCCCACACAGAAAACACAAGAGCTGGAGACAAAAAGAGAACTAGCAGTAAAAACTCCCAATTATACAAATTGACTGAGAGGGCAGCAAAAGGTTAAAGCTAACACTGTGATAACTGTTATCTGATGCATTTAATGTCCTGTTTTTTGCTTTTTTTGTCTTCTCTTCAATTATAAATTAACCCTAGGTTTAAGTTTGCGGGCAAGGTCAGGTTCTGACTATATCATCTGAAGACATCTCCTAGAGGGTTATAACATTTGTCCAGGTTGACAGAGTGCTGTTGCTCAGATATTATTTTTCTTGTTTTCTTTTTTTTCGCCAGTAGAAATATTTCACATCACTGTAAAGGTTAAGAAACTCCAGTTTTAAGGAAAAAGGATACAGGGGAAACTGATAAGTTATTGGGACAGATCTGACAGGGAATAGGGCACTCAGGATTATATTAACAGTTTTACAGGTTGAGTTAACCAGTTGTAGATAGAAAGTGCTGGATAACTGGGACAGATTACCGGCTCTAACATTTGGTAAAAGGCCACAGGGGAGTGTGAATATTTTGTGCTGAGTAGAAGGGAGAGAGGGGATGTAGCAAGACAGTCACGGTTATGTTAATTGGTACTTCACTTGTCACATAACAGAATATACAGGCATTAGAAGCCGCACTTTGACTCCGTAGGGGGAGTTCCTCTATTCTTTTTCAAAGAACAACTACACTTGTAAACGCACTACACTTGCAACTACACTTGCAATAGCACATTTGGCACGGTTAGTTAAAGGGTGCACTCGACCCACTCTGGTTTAGTTGAGTGGCCTGTTTCACTTTCTTTTCCTTTTTTTTTTTTTTTCTTCCTCATCAATACAATCACAACCAAATCAAATCTTTATTTATATTACCACATCACCACACACTTCATGGAGAGATATATCCCTAATCTGAAAGTTAGGTCCCCCGCAATGCCCCCCAAGAGAGACAAAAAGTCCAAATCCGCACAAGAGATAGGTACAGAGGATAATATGGATCCTCAGTTATCCGGTACGGAGAAACAGTTGACACTTAATCAACTTGCAGAAATGCCTTTACCCCAATTTGACTCAGTCAAAAAGGAGATTGCCACCCTTTCTACTGAGATTAGATCTTTCTCAAACAGGATATTAGAAGTGGAAGAAAGAATCTCAGTAGTTGAAGATAGACAAAATACACAAGATACCACCTGGGCCAATTATGAGAGTAAAATTAAAATGATGCAATCCAAAATAGAAGACCTGGAAGACAGGTCTCGCAGGAATAATATTCGCATAATTGGTCTACCTGCGTCTAGTGAATATCTAGATCTTGTATTGTTTGCTTCAGTCACCTTACCACAATTGTTAGGGATGCAGCTGGTAGAAAAAAATACATGTAGAAAGAGCACACAGGACAGGAGGAATAAGGGAGTCTCAAGAAGGTAATCAGCGCCCTAGGATGGTAATAATTAAGTACTTGAATTTCCAACATAAGGTAGAGATCATGAGACATTATAGGAAAATTCAGGGGTTCAAGATAGGTACGAGGCCCGTCTTCCTGTTTCAGGACTTCTCAACTGAGACTTCCTCAAAGAGAAAGACAATGGCACCCTACTGCTCTAGCTTGATTAAGGCAGGGATCCAGGCTAACATGAGGTATCCAGCCAAAATTGTAATCTTTTCAGATGGGAGTGTGACCGTATTGAATACACCAACAGAAGCTAAACAATATTGTATAGAAAAGGGTATTGTGTCATGAAAGGATGCCTATGTGTATATATTAATATGGAATCTGTAGATGTGCAATATGTTGGTCAGTTATTTTGTGTACAGCAAGGGGATGGGGGGGGGTTGGGTTTTTTTTTTTTTTTTCCTCTCTTTTTCTCTCTCTTTTCCTCTTTTCTGTATCCCCCTCTATATTTTTTCTTATATGTGTGCCTTGAGGAGAAACAGTTTCTTTATGTGTATTACAGGTCTACCTACAAGCGGCCTTGAACACCCGATCCCGTATGATCTCGGAAGTGGAACAGGGCTGGGCCTGGTCAGTACTGGGTTGGGTGACCACCGGGGAACACCAGGTGCGGTAGACATGCTGGCAAGGGCAATGGCTAGAGTAGTCCTTACGTCTGGACAGGTAGGCAGAAAGTTACAGGTACCTGACAGTTGTTTTTAAAATAAAAAAATTTATTTTAATTAAAATGTTAAAGTGTGCATCTTGGAACGTAGGCGGTATCACCTCCACTAGCAAAAGGAAAAATGTGCTTAGAATGTTAAAGCGTCAAAAGCTTGATGTCATCTTTTTGCAAGAGTTGCACTTGAAAGAGGCGGAAATAAATAAGTTGCGAACGAATTGGATCGCTGAAATCATAGCAACCCCTTGTAATAGTAGGAAACGTGGAGTGGCCTTAATTTTTAATAAGAACCTAACATACGTGATAAAGAACCAAACGGGAGATATATAGTTGTACAAGTTGAAATTAATAAGAGGTTGTGGACTTTTTGTAACATATATGGCCCAAATGAAACCGAGCCAGAATTTTGGGACAAGATAAAAAACAAAGTGGCAAATTATCTAGGACAAAATATAGTGATGGCCGGTGACTTTAACGCGACGATGTGCCCTGAAATCGACAGGCTAAGATCAGGGGCTTTTAGGAAACATAATAGAGAGGCAAAGCTCTTACAAGATTTCGCAAAGGTACTTAAATTAAGAGATATATGGCGTGTGCAGCACCCGGATGAGCGCGCTTTTTCGTGCGAATCCAGATCATTTAACAATTTTTCACGTATATAGATATGTTTCTGATAGATGAAAGGTTATTGACCTTGGGAATAGAGACACATATTGAGGAGATAATTATTTCGGACCACGCAATAAGCTTGAAGTTCGAAGATCTGACGATTTTAGGCAGAAGTAGTAATTCGTTTTGCTTTCCTAAATATATGTTTCTAGATGAACAATTCCGAAATTTTTTATCAGAAAGATGGAGGGTGTATCTTAGTCAAAATAGTCTGGAGGCGAGTAGCCCAGAAATATTGTGGGAAGCAGGGAAAGCAGTGATGCGAGGTGAGGTTAAAAATTATATGGTTACAAGGAAGAGGAGGTTAACAGATAGGGAGATCCAATTAGCAAACCAACTCAAAAATTCATATAGGAGGTATGTGTCTACCCCAAATAGCTCCTCCTGGAATGGCTATAAAGCAGCCAAATTAGAGCGTGAGACATTTGAGAGAAAAATGGGCAAGGGAGGACATTCGAACAAGGGCATTCTGCCAAGGATTTCAGGGGATAGCCACCAAACATTTGGCCAAGCTAATTAATTATAGGAAAAAAAGTAACCTAATCCCACTTATCAAGGAAGGGTCTAAAGCGCTTACCCATCCGACAGATTCGAGAGGCCTTTTTCAGATATTATCAGGAACTGTACTCGAGGAAGGATAGCGATAAGACAAGAATGTCGAATTTTTGGCAAAAGATCCACGTTCCAACAATAGATAAAAAAAGAATTAAACCAGATGAATTCCCCAATAACGGAGGATGAAATTAAAAATATGATTGACAGAATTAAAACTAATAAAGCCGCGGGGCCTGACGGACTCCCGGCAGAGTTCTACAAAATTATTAAGAACGATATCTCGGGTACATTAGCAGATCTTTGTAACAGCTACTTTGTACAGGGGAATCTAAAATCACCTTAACTTCACGGATTCAACCGTGACTTTAATTCACAAGAAAGGGAAAGCAACGGAGGAACTGGGGTCTTACCGACCAATTTCACTCCTGAATCAAGACTACAAAATCTTAACGGCTATTATTGCAGATAGACTAAAAGAAAGGGATCGGCAAATTGATACATAGTGATCAATCCGGATTTATTCCAGGGAGAAACCCGGTACGGAATATGCGTAGGGAGTTAGTTATTCTGGATCATTATTTTAACATGGTACAGACGTCTAATAAAAATCCACAATCAGACCTAGCTATGCTCACGATCGACGCAGAGAAAGCGTTTGATTCCATAATTTGGGATCACCTATTTATATCTCCAGAAATTTGGTTGTGAAGGAAACCTATTTCAGATGATCAAAAGGATTTACACTAACCCACGCTCCCAATTGCTGGTTAACGGTGAATTATCTCGGTTTATAACTCTGCAAAGGGGCACGAGACAGGGCTGCCCACTGTCGCCCTTACTCTTTGATTTAGCACTTGAGCCATTGGCGGTTCAACTCAGGCAAGAATTAAAGGGAATAGTATGCGGGGAACATAGTATCGTAACTTCTTTGTATGCCGATGACATTATGTTATTCTTACAAAACACCAAAGAAAGTATTCCTAAATGTTTGGCAATTAATAACTTTACTTCCTTTTCCGGATATAAAATAAATAAGGATAAGTCAGAGTTGTTGTGGATCCACCAGACAAGAATGAGCTTGGCACAACATGGTCTCAAAGTTGTTAAATCGCTAAATTATCTAGGGATTAAAATAAGTAATAACCCCAAAGAATGGTACAATCTCAATTACTCTGAGTTTTTTGATAGTCTAGAGGGAAGATTAGGAAAGTGGAACATACAATATTTATCGCTTTCCGCAAAAATTGTTTTGATAAAAACGATCATTTTCCCTCGGTTATTCCTAATGCAAAATATACCATTATTGATAAATAAACGAGATGTTGCCAGGTATAATAGAGCATGTGCTCAGTTTATTTGGAACAAGAAGAAAAGCCGTATAGCCATTGAGAAACTTGCCCAAAGCAAAAGATTTGCAGGGTTGGCCCTGCCGGACATCGTCAGATATAATACTGTAGCCCTCATGAAATTTGGTATAGACTGGGTAACGGAAGCGAACAATGTGACCTATTTTGAATTGGAATCCATGCTGGTAAAACCCTTTGATCTTAAGGCAATATTACATCATCCATTTAGGAGACTTCCCAGCAATATTAGCACGCTTTTAACCTTTGCCAATGTGGTTCAGGCATGGCAGAAATTCTGTGGATTAGTAGGTCAAGATTTTCATATATCCAAATATTTGCCGCTTAGTGGTACCCCCGATTTTATACCGGGGATTAATGATAATTCGGTCTTCAAAATCTGGGCACAGAGAGGGTTACGCTATTTCTCTGTTAGTTCAGGGTGAAGGGCAAGTGATACACACATTTAGAACATTGGCTGAACAGTTTCGGTTACCTACAAATACATTCTTTGCTTACTTACAAGCCCGGAGCTATCTTTCGAAAGCTCTGCAAACACACAGAATTGTGTGGGATCCAGGAATTGATTCAGGAGTGAAATTATATGCGGGCGGGAAAAGATCAATATATTGGTATAAACTCCTATTAAAGATATCAGGGAAAGAACATATTAACAAAAAGAGAATGTTTCTTATTAAGTATATCAACTCGGTGCAATCCGAAGATATTGAACGCAGTATCAAACTAGCAGATACTGCTACTAGAGTGATAAGTTGGAAAGAATAGCAGGTTAAACTTCTAAACAATTTTTATTTAACCCCAAAGAGGATGAGCAAATGGGCAACGAATGAGGATAAGGGGAAATGCTTTAAATGTCAGAAAGTAGAAGCGGATCTGCTACATTGTATATGGGATTGCCCCAAAATTCAACAGTTCTGGAGCAGAATACAATTCTGGGTGAATAGGTTTTTGCAAGAGGAGTGTGTTTTTCAAGTAAGAGATATTTTTCTTTTAAAAGAATATGGGCGATATAAAGGCGAGGGACAATTAATCAACATGGTTGTCTTGGCAGCCCGGCATATGATATTTCTCAAATGGGGCGCTCATGAGGCCCCAACGGTAAGCGAGTTCACTAATATGATTAAGGTACAAATGATTTCAGAAAGGCAATACCTATCTGGGGGGTCAGAAAAGAGCGTGAGGCTCTTCTTTGATAAGTGGAAAAGGGTAATTTTATCTTGGCCCCAACAGGATCAGATTCAGTTTGTTTCTCCCCTGAAGAATATTAATTTTATGATGTTGGTTGCTGGTGAAGTTCTCCCGGTACATTGGCTTTAAGGCATTTAGTAGGGGCCGGTGACTATGATATCATCTAGGCAGGTTGTAGATCTATTTTGATTTTTTCAGTGGTGGTTCTCTCCCTTTTCCCCCTTTTTTTTTTTTTCTTCCCTTTCCCCCCTCATAGTTGGCCAAGCGAGCAGTTATAATGGAGGCAATTTTTTTAATTATTCAATTTTTTTTTCTTTTTTCTCTCTCTTTGTTGGAAAAGAGGAGTCATAGCTGATTGTTATTGGGTTCGGCATATGTACCGGTAGCTATGTTCTCCAGACTGTTCCGTTTATTTATTTGATTGTAAAATTTAAATTGCTGTATTGGTTGTTGTGATGTGTTAAGTTCTCAATAAAAAAAAAAAGATTTTTTTTTTTTTAATAGAGAGGGAGGGATAAAATAAAGACAAAGAGGTGAGAATGGTGTGGGATAAGCGCTCCAGCTAAGTAGAGCCAACCAGATTATTATGCAAATAAAATGAAATAACAAGAGGACCTAATGGTACTAAGAAAGAGAATTTTTATAGTGATTTAAGTGGATAACTGGTTAATGCATACAGAATATGTTAGCATATACTCAATTACATAAGATGCCGGCATCAGTAACAATAAAACATATTAATCATATTAAAAACAGACTAATACAGCCGATATAAAATTTCTAAAAGGTTCCCTGAGTGTATCTTAAAAATATATACGAATATGAATAAACTTGATAAAGGTAAATGACTCTTAGCACAGTGAAATTGGCTCGGCTAAATGTTACCAGTATTTTGTTTAAGCAATGAAATATTTGGTCACAGTATTCAGTGGAGGCGTCTGATCTGTTCAGCCGTTAGGAGTAACTGTGAGTGATGGATCGGGAGGTGTGACGTCACGTCACCTGACTATTGTATTCCTCCAATCCCTGTGATATGTTTAAACACAACAAGTTTGAAAATTGTATCCAATTCTTGATTATAACAAAGTATAATTGATTATGTGATGGTTAGTATCAATACTTGCGAGTGTCCAATGTCCAAAGAATCTGTCCAAATTTGAAAAAAAGCGGTTTGTTTTATCAGCAGCTCTGAATCCTATGAAGTGTTGATCCGTTTGGTTTTATGTCCGTTCTGGAATGTGAAACTTGTCCTTTTTCGAAGAAGCTCCTAAGCACTTGGTTTTTTTTCCTTTTTTAGTGTATATTAGGGCTATGATGGGAGCAAGGAAGAAACAAGGGGGCACACAGGAATTATTCATACATCGATCTCAGTGTTGATTCAAGGAGATAGAAATGAACCTGTTTTAGTGCCAGTAGAACAATTTAGCGGTTCAATAGCCTTAGTGGATAATTGGTTACACACAGGAATTATTCATATGTCCTCCCTCTATATTAATCATAGAGATAGGGATGAACCTGTGGAGTGTAACACTATCAGTAATAAAATTCTGAATTGACAGGAGTAAGCAAATCTAAGCGTTTCGGCAGTGTTAGCTGCCTTTATCAAGATGCTTACTACATGAAATTGCTGCCTTTTTATAAGGAGTGTTTGATTCAGGACAGGTGTGGTTAGAGGATAGTCTAAATTAACCCTTAAGTGCTTCTAAGGTGAATGTCTTGAAGTTAGTTTCATAGATAGATGAGGTACATCTTATTAAAAAAGAATTTTTTAAAGACAATATTCCATCTAATTTAACTCATTAAGTGTTTTTGAAATGATTGCCATTAGAATTAAATACATAAACAAAATATGGAATATTAAATTAATGTTTAAATTTATGAAGAATCCCATCATTTCAGGTTTAATGTCATGTAAACTATATATGAGAATGTAAAATTAAGTATAAAGATATAGTCGCCTATATCTCAACATTATACTATAACCAGTTTTTCTTTAATGCAGTTTTTGTTGAAAGTGATTTTTATATATGTGAATATACATTGCTCCAAAGGTTTTTTTCATTTTATTATAATAATCTTGCAAAATTGCAATATCAGGTTGTTCTTTGGTAAGCGCTGAATCAACTGTCTATACACTAAGGAGTAAGGGGAGGATGTGATACAAAGTAAAAGTTTTGTAAATATAGCTTCAAGACAGCTATTGTACAGTCTCGTTTATGTTTATTTCGATAGTGTATGAATTCGATTTTTAGTGAAATAGTATTTTATATGATAGATGTAATTTGGAATATGTATTCAACTATTTTGTTTGTCTAGTAATTGTTTATAAGATAGAATTAAGATCAAAGGAACTATTAAGTCCCAATGGATGTACTGTTTTATATTCAAATATGAGTTCTGCTTCTTTTTTTAGGAGTACCTTTTCTATATTTCCCCCTCTCTTGTTAGGTCTAATTTTTTTCATTCCCCAACATTGAAAACATTTAAGGTCTCCATGGTGTATTTCAGTGAAATGTTTGTAAAGTATGGTTTTTGTGGTTTTATGTTCTATGTTCCAAATATGTTCTCTCATCCTATCTTTGAATGTGCGACTGGTTTGACCTATATAGAATAAATTACACGAACATCTTATGCAGTAAATTATATTTGAGTCGTTGCATGTTATGGTATCCTTAATTGTAAATGTAACCTGTTGGTTGATAAATGTTATCTTTTTGGTTTTATTACTGTATCTACAGGATTTACACTTGTGACATGGATAGAATCCAAAAATTTGTTCTTTCTTTAAGTTCATATCTTTTGAATAATCATTTTTTGTTTTGAATTCACTTGGTGACAGATAGCTTTTGAGATTTTTAGCTTTTTTGAAAATGAGATCTGGGTGATTTTTAACTGTATTTCCTAATATAGGATCCTTTTTAATATAGTGCCAGTGTTTTTGAAGGATGGTTTTTATTTCTTTGTGGTTTGAGTTATATTCAGTTATAAATGGAATAAAATTATTGACATTAGAAGGCATTGAATTATTTGTATATAAATTTTTTCTTTTGTTTGGTTGCTTTTGTAATAAGGTGGATCTATCAGTTTTTCTTACAGAAGTTATGGTTTCTTGAATTTTTTTCTGATTGTAACCTTTATCTGCAAATCTATTTAGTAGAATGTTACATTATGAGTCATAAGATTCTATGTCTGAGCAGTTTTTTCTAACTCTTAGCATCTGACTTTTTGGGATGTTATCCTTCCACCTATTCAGATGGCAGCTTTGATAATGTATAAAATTATTTGAGTCTATAGTTTTGAAGTAGGTTTTGGTTTTAATTAAATTCTCTACTATCTCTACCTCAATGTCTAGGAAATGTATTGAACTAGTGCTGTGTTCATAAGTGAAAGTGAGGCCTACATCATTAGTATTCATGTCTTCAAGGAATAGTTCTAGAATTTCGTAGTCACCCCTCCAGACTAGGAAGATATCGTCAATAAATCTTTTATAGAGCACAAGGTTCGCTCCCCACACATTGGATAGAAAAGTTTCTTCAAAGAATCCCATAAATAGATTCGCATAGCTGGGAGCGAACCTTGTGCCCATAGCGGTACCCCTAGTCTGGAGGTAAAATTTGTCATTAAACATGAAACTGTTGTTTTTTAAAATAAACTCAATGCAGAAATAAATTACACGAACATCTTATGCAGTAAATTATATTTGAGTCGTTGCATGTTATGGTATCCTTAATTGTAAATGTAAATGAATTTGTTTTGTTCGTGTAATAGATTGGGATCGTTATTTAAATAGTGTGCAATTGCTTTTAGCCCTAAATTGTGATTAATGTTCGTATATAACGAATTAATGTCACAGGTGACCATTATATAATTGTTTTGCCATTTAATTTCATTTAATATATTTAAAAAATGGGTGGAATCTTTTAAATGTGATGGTAACTGTGTAACATAATTTTGAAGGTAATGATAGACATATTGGGAAAGGTTGGAGGATATTGATTCTATTCCTGATATAATGGGGCGTTCAGGGGGTTTGGTGAGATGTTTATGAATTTTTGGCAGAAAAACATAATTTATGTAAGAACTTACCTGATAAATTCATTTCTTTCATATTAGCAAGAGTCCATGAGCTAGTGACGTATGGGATATACATTCCTACCAGGAGGGGCAAAGTTTCCCAAACCTCAAAATGCCTATAAATACACCCCTCACCACACCCACAATTCAGTTTAACGAATAGCCAAGAAGTGGGGTGATAAGAAAGGAGCGAAAGCATCAAAAGAAGGAATTGGAATAATTGTGCTTTATACAAAAATCATAACCACCACAAAAAAAGGGCGGGCCTCATGGACTCTTGCTAATATGAAAGAAATGAATTTATCAGGTAAGTTCTTACATAAATTATGTTTTCTTTCATGTAATTAGCAAGAGTCCATGAGCTAGTGACGTATGGGATAATGATTACCCAAGATGTGGATCTTTCCACGCAAGAGTCACTAGAGAGGGAGGGATAAAATAAAGACAGCCAATTCCTGCTGAAAATAATCCACACCCAAAATAAAGTTTAATGAAAAACATAAGCAGAAGATTCAAACTGAAACCGCTGCCTGAAGTACTTTTCTACCAAAAACTGCTTCAGAAGAAGAAAATACATCAAAATGGTAGAATTTAGTAAAAGTATGCAAAGAGGACCAAGTTGCTGCTTTGCAAATCTGATCAATCGAAGCTTCATTCCTAAATGCCCAGGAAGTAGAAACTGACCTAGTAGAATGAGCTGTAATCCTCTGAGGCGGAGTTTTACCCGACTCAACATAGGCAAGATGAATTAAAGATTTCAACCAAGATGCCAAAGAAATGGCAGAAGCTGTCTGGCCTTTTCTAGAACCGGAAAAGATAACAAATAAACTAGAAGTCTTTCGGAAAGACTTAGTAGCTTCAACATAATATTTCAAAGCTCTAACAACATCCAAAGAATGCAATGATTTCTCCTTAGAATTCTTAGGATTAGGACATAATGAAGGAACCACAATTTCTCTACTAATGTTGTTGGAATTCACAACTTTAGGTAAAAATTCAAAAGAAGTTCGCAACACCGCCTTATCCTGATGAAAAATCAGAAAAGGAGACTCACAAGAAAGAGCAGATAATTCAGAAACTCTTCTGGCAGAAGAGATTGCCAAAAGGAACAAAACTTTCCAAGAAAGTAATTTAATGTCCAATGAATGCATAGGTTCAAACGGAGGAGCTTGAAGAGCCCCCAGAACCAAATTCAAACTCCAAGGAGGAGAAATTGACTTAATGACAGGTTTTATACGAACCAAAGCTTGTACAAAACAATGAATATCAGGAAGAATAGCAATCTTTCTGTGAAAAAGAACAGAAAGAGCAGAGATTTGACCTTTCAAGGAACTTGCGGACAAACCCTTATCTAAACCATCCTGAAGAAACTGTAAAATTCTCGGTATTCTAAAAGAATGCCAAGAAAAATGATGAGAAAGACACCAAGAAATATAAGTCTTCCAGACTCTATAGTATATCTCTCTAGATACAGACTTACGCGCCTGTAACATAGTATTAATCACAGAGTCAGAGAAACCTCTTTGACCAAGAATCAAGCGTTCAATCTCCATACCTTTAAATTTAAGGATTTCAGATCCTGATGGACAAAAGGACCTTGCGACAGAAGGTCTGGTCTTAACGGAAGAGTCCACGGTTGGCAAGAGGCCATCCGGACAAGATCCGCATACCAAAACCTGTGAGGCCATGCCGGAGCTACCAGCAGAACAAACGAGCATTCCTTCAGAATCTTGGAGATTACTCTTGGAAGAAGAACTAGAGGCGGAAAGATATAGGCAGGATGATACTTCCAAGGAAGTGATAATGCATCCACTGCCTCCGCCTGAGGATCCCGGGATCTGGACAGATACCTGGGAAGTTTCTTGTTTAGATGAGACGCCATCAGATCTATTTCTGGAAGTTCCCACATTTGAACAATCTGAAGAAATACCTCTGGGTGAAGAGACCATTCGCCCGGATGCAACGTTTGGCGACTGAGATAATCCGCTTCCCAATTGTCTATACCTGGGATATGAACCGCAGAGATTAGACAGGAGCTGGATTCCGCCCAAACCAAAATTCGAGATACTTCTTTCATAGCCAGAGGACTGTAAGTCCCTCCTTGATGATTGATGTATGCCACAGTTGTGACATTGTCTGTCTGAAAACAAATGAACGATTCTCTCTTCAGAAGAGGCCAAAACTGAAGAGCTCTGAAAATTGCACGGAGTTCCAAAATATTGATCGGTAATCTCACCTCCTGAGATTCCCAAACTCCTTGTGCCGTCAGAGATCCCCACACAGCTCCCCAACCTGTGAGACTTGCATCTGTTGAAATTACAGTCCAGGTCGGAAGCACAAAAGAAGCCCCCTGAATTAAACGATGGTGATCTGTCCACCACGTTAGAGAGTGTCGTACAATCGGTTTTAAAGATATTAATTGTGATATCTTTGTGTAATCCTTGCACCATTGATTCAGCATACAGAGCTGAAGAGGCCGCATGTGAAAACGAGCAAAGGGGATCGCGTCCGATGCAGCAGTCATAAGACCTAGAATTTCCATGCATAAGGCTACCGAAGGGAATGATTGTGACTGAAGGTTTCGACAAGCTGAAATCAATTTTAGACGTCTCTTGTCTGTTAAAGACAGAGTCATGGACACTGAATCTATCTGGAAACCCAGAAAGGTTACCCTTGTCTGAGGAATCAATGAACTTTTTGGTAAATTGATCCTCCAACCATGATCTTGAAGAAACAACACAAGTCGATTCGTATGAGATTCTGCTAAATGTAAAGACTGAGCAAGTACCAAGATATCGTCCAAATAAGGAAATACCACAATACCCTGTTC
Source organism: Bombina bombina (assembly GCF_027579735.1). Lineage (NCBI taxonomy): Eukaryota > Metazoa > Chordata > Amphibia > Anura > Bombinatoridae > Bombina > Bombina bombina. Next base: position 55,390,062 of record NC_069510.1, on the reverse strand, counting down.
TCTGATTAGACAGAAGGGCACCAAGAATCTTTGTAAAAATTCTTGGAGCTGTAGCTAGGCCAAACGGCAGAGCCACAAACTGGTAATGCTTGTCCAGAAAAGAGAATCTCAGGAACTGATAATGATCTGGATGAATCGGAATATGCAGATATGCATCCTGTAAATCTATTGTGGACATATAATGCCCTTGCTGAACAAAAGGCAAGATAGTCCTTACAGTTACCATTTTGAACGTTGGTATCCTTACATAACGATTCAATATTTTTAGATCCAGAACTGGTCTGAAGGAATTCTCCTTCTTTGGTACAATGAAGAGATTTGAATAAAACCCCATCCCCTGTTCCGGAACTGGAACTGGCATAATTACTCCAGCCAACTCTAGATCTGAAACACAATTCAGAAATGCTTGAGCTTTCACTGGATTTACTGGGACACGGGAAAGAAAAAATCTCTTCGCAGGAGGTCTCATCTTGAAACCAATTCTGTACCCTTCTGAAACAATGTTCTGAATCCAAAGATTGTGAACAGAATTGATCCAAATTTCTTTGAAAAAACGTAACCTGCCCCCTACCAGCTGAGCTGGAATGAGGGCCGCACCTTCATGTGGACTTAGAAGCAGGCTTTGCCTTTCTAGCAGGCTTGGATTTATTCCAGACTGGAGATGGTTTCCAAACTGAAACTGCTCCTGAGGATGAAGGATCAGGCTTTTGTTCTTTGTTGAAACGAAAGGAACGAAAACGATTATTAGCCCTGTTTTTACCCTTAGATTTTTTATCCTGTGGTAAAAAAGTTCCTTTCCCACCAGTAACAGTTGAGATAATAGAATCCAACTGAGAACCAAATAATTTGTTACCCTGGAAAGAAATGGAAAGTAGAGTTGATTTAGAAGCCATATCAGCATTCCAAGTCTTAAGCCATAAAGCTCTTCTAGCTAAAATAGCTAGAGACATAAACCTGACATCAACTCTGATAATATCAAAAATGGCATCACAGATAAAATTATTAGCATGCTGAAGAAGAATAATAATATCATGAGAATCATGATCTGTTACTTGTTGCGCTAAAGTTTCCAACCAAAAAGTTGAAGCTGCAGCAACATCAGCCAATGATATAGCAGGTCTAAGAAGATTACCTGAACACAGATAAGCTTTTCTTAGAAAAGATTCAATTTTCCTATCTAAAGGATCCTTAAACGAAGTACCATCTGACGTAGGAATAGTAGTACGTTTAGCAAGGGTAGAAATAGCCCCATCAACTCTAGGGATTTTGTCCCAAAATTCTAATCTGTCAGAAGGCACAGGATATAATTGCTTAAAACGTTTAGAAGGAGTAAATGAATTACCCAATTTATCCCATTCTTTGGAAATTACTTCAGAAATAGCATTAGGAACAGGAAAAACTTCTGGAATAACCACAGGAGATTTAAATACCTTATCTAAACGTTTAGAATTAGTATCAAGAGGACCAGAATCCTCTATTTCTAAAGCAATTAGTACTTCTTTAAGTAAAGAACGAATAAATTCCATTTTAAATAAATATGAAGATTTATCAGCATCAATCTCTGAAACAGAATCCTCTGAACCAGAAGAGACATCAGAATCAGAATGATGATGTTCATTTAAAAATTCATCTGTAGAAAGAGAAGTTTTAAAAGATTTTTTATGTTTACTAGAAGGAGGAATAACAGACATAGCCTTCTTGATGGATTCAGAAACAAAATCTCTTATGTTATCAGGAACATTCTGCACCTTAGATGTTGAAGGAACTGCAACAGGCAATGGTACATTACTAAAGGAAATATTATCTGCATTAACAAGTTTGTCATGACAATGAATACAAACAACAGCCGAAGGAATAGCTACCAAAAGTTTACAGCAGATACACTTAGCTTTGGTAGTTCCAGCACTAGACAGCGATTTTCCTGAAGTATCTTCTGACTCAGATGCAACGTGAGACATCTTGCAATATGTAAGAGAAAAAACAACATATAAAGCAAAATTAATCAAATTCCTTAAATGACAGTTTCAGGAATGGGAAAAAATGCCAAAGAACAAGCTTCTAGCAACCAGAAGCAATGAAAAATGAGACTTAAATAATGTGGAGACAAAAGCGACGCCCATATTTTTTTAGCGCCAAATAAGACGCCCACATTATTTGGCGCCTAAATGCTTTTGGCGGCAAAAATGACGCCACATCCGGAACGCCGACATTTTTGGCGCAAAAGAACGTCAAAAAATGACGCAACTTCCGGCGACACGTATGACGCCGGAAACGGAAAAGATTTTTTGCGCCAAAAAAGTCCGCGCCAAGAATGACGCAATAAAATGAAGCATTTTCAGCCCCCGCGAGCCTAACAGCCCACAGGGAAAAAAAGAGTCAAATTTTTAAGGTAAGAAAAAATGATTGATTCAAATGCATTATCCCAAATATGAAACTGACGGTCTGAAAATAAGGAATGTTGAACATTCTGAGTCAAGGCAAATAAATGTTTGAATACATATATTTAGAACTTTATAAATAAAGTGCCCAACCATAGCTTTAGAGTGTCATAGAAAATAAGATTTACTTACCCCAGGACACTCATCTACATGTTTGTAGAAAGCCAAACCAGTACTGAAACGAGAATCAGCAGAGGTAATGGTATATAAATAAGAGTATATCGTCGATCTGAAAAGGGAGGTAAGAGATGAATCTCTACGACCGATAACAGAGAACCTATGAAATAGACCCCGTAGAAGGAGATCACTGCATTCAAATAGGCAATACTCTCCTCACATCCCTCTGACATTCACTGCACGCTGAGAGGAAAACCGGGCTCCAACTTGCTGCGGAGCGCATATCAACGTAGAATCTAGCACAAACTTACTTCACCACCTCCATAGGAGGCAAAGTTTGTAAAACTGAATTGTGGGTGTGGTGAGGGGTGTATTTATAGGCATTTTGAGGTTTGGGAAACTTTGCCCCTCCTGGTAGGAATGTATATCCCATACGTCACTAGCTCATGGACTCTTGCTAATTACATGAAAGAAATAAAATGTTGGATTTTTTGGAAAATTAACTTTAAGGAAATTGTATTCTGAATCTGTAATTACTCCTGATATTTTTGCCTTATCTAATAGCAGATTGAGTTTCTTTTTCTGAGTTTCTATTGGATTGTTTTTAAGACTAGTGTACGTCGTGTTGTCATGTAGAAGCCTATATGATTCTTCCAGGTAGTATTGTACATCCATAATTACAATACCCCCGCCTTTATCGGCGGGTTTTATTATAATCTCTTTATTATTTTGTAATGATTTTAATGTTTTACGTTCATTTGGTTTGAGATTATCTTTTATTTTGTTGTTGATTTCTAATTTCTCTAGATCTTCTTTAACGTTTATTTCAAAATTTTTTATAAAGTCTCCCTTTTCTTGCATAGGGTAGAAGGTGGATTTCTCTTTTAGGTTGGAATGTATATATTTACTAGGTGTGTTTTGTGTTCTAGTGAGTGGAGTAGTTAGAAAGTATTTTTTCAAAGTTAGTTTACGAACAAACTGGTTTACGTTTATTAGTGTTTCGAATTTGTTCATTTTGCACATTGGTGCAAAGGTTAAACCTTTTTTTAAGACTCTTTCTTCATCTATATTTAGTTTATACTTACTCAAGTTGAATATACCAGTGTTCTGATCAGTTTTTGAGGTGATTATCTTAGTCTTTTTTGTGGGTTTTCTCCCTCTTCTCCCTCTCTTTCTCTTTTTCCTTTTGGTGTTCCCCAAATGGAATTTTGTGTTTTTGAAGTATTTTTTTGATGTCCTGTGTGTTGTGAAGTTTGTCCTAAAAAATGACTATTGGTTTTTTGAAAAGGAACATTCTCAAAATTATCATGGGTGTCTGACAAAGGTTCAAAACTATTAGATAAAGGAATTCTCCAATTGTGAGTATTTGTTCTTTCTCTATAATTATTGGAAGATGAGTTTCCTGAATCACGATATCTGTTGTGATAGGATCTATAGTGCATATTTTGATATGATCTATTGTGACGAGATCTATCCTGGTATTGATTATTTTTATCATAATATTGCTGATTTGATCTATAATCATAATCATTTCTCTCATTATAATGATTTCTATTTGGTGTATAGAAGTTATTATTCGTGCCTCTATTACCAGATATAAATTGATTCCTTTGAAGGTGAGGTTTGTTTTGAAAGTTATGAAAGTTATGATTTTCAATTCCGCTGAAAAAATAATCCACTACCCAAATCAAAAAGTTTCAATTTTTATAAGTTTCAATTTTTATAACAAAAAAACTGAAATCATAAGCAGAAGAATCAAACTGAAACAGCTGCCTAAAGTACCATTCTACCAAAACTGCTTCTAAAGAAGAGAAAACATCAAAATGGTAGAACATAGTAAAAGTATGCAAAGAAGACCAAGTCATTGCTTTGCAAATCTGATCAACAGAAGCTTCATTCTTAAAAAGCCCAGGAAGTAGAAACTTACCTAGTAGAATGAGCCTTAATCCTCTGAGGCGGGAATCCACCCGACTCCAAATAAGCATGATGAATCAAAAGTTTAAGCAAGATGCCAAATAAATGGCAGAAGCCTTTTGACCTTCCTAAAACCAGAAAAGAGACTAGAAGTCTATCTGAAATCTGAATAGCTTCAACATAGAATTTCAAAAACTCTTACCATATCCAAAGAAAGTAAGAATCTCACCAAAGAAGTCTTAGGAAAACAATAATTCCTCCCTAATGTTTGTTAGAATTTACAACTTTAGGTAAGAATTGAAATGAGGACAGCAAAAACCACCTTATCCTGATGAAAAAAGAGATTCACAAGAAAGAACAGATAATTCAAAAACTGTTCTAGCTGAAGAGATGTCCAAAAAGAACAATACTTTCCATGAAAGTAATTAATGTCCAGAGCAAGCATATGCTCAAATAGAAGAGCCTGAAAAACCCTCAGAACCAAATTAAGACTCCAAGGAGGAGAAATTGGCTTAATGACAGGTTTGATACGAATCAAAACCTGAACAAAATGATGAATATCAGGAAGTAACACTGCCTTATCCTGATGAAAAATCAGAAAAGGATATTCACAAAAAAGAGCAGATAACTCAAAAACTCTTCTAGCAGAAGAAATAACCAAAAGGAACAATACTTTTCCAAGAAAGTAATTTAATGTTCAGAGAATGCATAGTTTCAAACGGAGGAGCCTGTAAAGCCCTCAGCACCAAATTGAGACTCCAAAGAGGAGAGATTGAATTAATGACAGGCTTGATACGGACCAAAGCCTGTACAAAACAATGAATATCAGGATGATTAGCAATCTTTCTGTGAAAAAAGAACAGAAAGAGTAGAGATTTGTCCTAACAAAGAACTGAAGACAAAACCTTATCCAAACCAACCTGAAAAAATAATAATATTCTATGAATTTTAAAAGAATGCCAAGAAAAGTAGGTCTTCCAGACTCAATAAATCTTTCTAGAGACAGATTTACGAGCCTGAAACATAGTATTAATCAATGAGTCAGAGAAACCTCTATGACTAAAAATCAAGCGTTCAATCTCCATCCCTTCAAATTTAATGATTTGAGATCCTGATGGAAAAATTGGGCCTTGAGAAAGAAGGTCTGGTTTAAACGGAAGTGTCCAAGGTTGGCAACTGGCCATCCGAATGAGATCCGCATACCAAAACCTGAGAGGCCATGCTGGAGCCACCAGCATAACAAACAAATACTCCATAAGAATTTTGGAAATCACTTTGGAAGAAGAACTAGAGGCGGAAAGAAATAGGCAAAAAGATAATTCCAAAGAAATGTCAATGCATACACTACTTCCGCCTGAGGATCCCCGGACCTGAATAGGCCCCTGGGAAGTTCTTTATTCAGATGAGATGCCAACAGATTTCTAGAAATGCTCACATCTGAAAAATTAAAAAACATATCTGGGTATGAAAGACCATTCTCCCGGATGTAAAGCTTGATTAACAGAGATAATCCGCTTCCCAAATATCTATACCTGGGAAAAAACCCACAGCATTTAGATAGGAGCTGGATTTAGCCCAAGCTAATATCCGAGACACTTCTGTCACAGCCAAAGGACTGATAGTCCTACCCTGATGATTGACATACACCATAGTTGTGATATTGTCTGAAAAATAATAAACGTCTCTTCTTCAAAAAGAAACTAACTGAAAAACTCTGAGAAATCACGGAGTTCTAAAATATCAAATGGTAATCTCGTCTCCTGAGATTTCCAAACCCCTTGCGCTGACAGAGATCCTCAGACAGCCTCCCAACCAAAAAAAGACTCACATCTGTAGAGATCATGGTCCAGGTTGAAAGAAACGAAGAGACCTGTAGAACTAAATGATGGTGATCTTAACCACCAAATCAAGAGAGATAAATATTAGGATTCGAAGCTTTAAAATGCGAAATCCTAGAATCCCTGCACCATAATTCAGCATAAAAGACTGGAAAGGTTCTTTCTATTGAAAATGAGCAAAGGGAATGGAATCCAATGCTGTGGCCATAAGACCTAAAACTTCTATGCATATATAGCAACTGAAGGAAATGAGAGACGGAACCCAATAAAATTGTCCCTTGTCGGATAGAGACAAAGACAGTGACACAAACTATCTGGAAACCTAAAAAAGGTGACCCTTGTGTGAGGAATCAAGAGCTTTTGAAAAAAAGATCCTCTAACTATGTCCTGGAAGAACAAAGTGAATCATATGAGATTCCGCATCCTCAGAAAATAATCTGAATGAAAACAGAAAAATGAAAATATGCATTTATTGTATCTAATGAAAACAAATAATGCTATCACTGACCAAAAAAAGGCAGAATAGTTTGACTAAAACTCCAAAACCCAGTTCCTAAAAATGGAACTGGAAGAAATACCCCAGAAGATTCCAGGTCTGAGCAGCGCTTGAACCCCACGGGTGATCAGCCATGCTTCAACAGTACCCAAAATATATAGGACCGAAACACACTTAAAGAAAGTGTTAGCCTTACTGGAATCAAATCAAAGAAAATTTGGACCGAATAGAACCAAATAAATTTCAAAAAAGTCTTAACCTGCCCCTTGCCAGCCAAGCTGGAATACGGCACGTACATCGCAATTTTAGGGAGCCGATTTCGAACTGAAAAATTTCCAATTAAAAACATGTTACTTGGGAAAGAATTCAGGAATTCGTTCCTTAATAAGAACAACCAAACTAGTATAAGCTTAAAGTTTTAGTCTTAGAACTCAATCTTGAAGCCCAGAGTAACAGTTAAGAATTGAATCCAATTATAAAACAAATAATTGGATATCTTAGAACAAAAGAAATATGGATTTTTAGAAATCACAAAATTCTTCTAGCTAAAACAGCTAAAGACAGATTAAACCTCATTTGCGAAAATATTCAATAAAATGAAGACACAAATGAAATTAGCATGATGGTCCAGTTAAAGGACCAGTCAATACACTGGACTTGCATAATCAATAAATGCAAAACAAGACAAATGCAACAGCACCTAGTCTAGTAAATTTTGTCCCTTTAACAATGCTAAAATAAATCATAATCTGATACTTGATCTTAAAGTAAACAGAAAAAATGAAGCAATTGCAACATCATCCAAATAAATCACAGGTCCAAGAAAAGTACCTGAAACTAAATAATTTTCCATAAATAAGATACAACCATCTAAAAGGAAAATAAATACTATATTGCTATAGAAACAATAGCATAATTAGTAGGAGTAGAGATAGCCCCAATAAATTGGAGAACCCTCCAAATTGAATTTAACTGCCGGCAAAGAATATAGTTTAAAACCTTTGAAGAAGGAATAAAAGAAAATTCTCAGCCTATTCCATTCTCTAGTATGAGGAACTGGAAAAAAAAAAAAAAAACTCTGAAAACACAGAAGAATAAATAAGCAGAAAAAAAAAAAGCAGTAGTGTTAGCTAGTCTTGAAAAAGAACTAGTTACCTTAATATCCAAAATAATCAACACCTTTTCAACAAAGAACAAATGTACTTTAATAAAAAAATAAAATAGTAGATTTGTTAGTGTCAATATCTGATGAAGAAAATTCTGAATGAGAAAAAAAAACATCAGAGAAGGATAAATCAGTATGTTGTTGGTCATTTGAAACTTCAATAATTAAAAAAGAAGTTTGAAAAAGACCTAAAAATTTTATTAGAAGGCACGATGTCAGACAAAGCCTTTAAAATAGAATCAGAAAAATATTCTTATAAATCTTCTAAGTATTTCTTGTACATAAGATGTAAAAAGAATAGCAATATATAAAGCATAAATACTAATGGATTCTGCATGTAAAAGTTTATCATGATAACTTATTACAAACCATAGCTAAAGATAAACATTCATAACATTTAAAATAAATGAACTTAGCTTTGGTAGGACTGAACTCAGTCAACAGGAATCCCTTAGATTGTTGTGAAACAGGAACAGTGAAATCTTGCAATATGTAATAGAAAAAAAAAAAAAAAAAAAAAAAAAAAAATAATATATATATATATATATATATATATATATATATATATATATATATATATATATATATATATATATATATATATATATATATATATATATATATATATATATATATATATATATATATATATATATATATATAAAGCAAAATTATCAAATTCCTTAAATGACAGTTTCAGGAATGGGAAAAGAATGCAAAATAATAAGCTTCTAGAAACCAGAAGCAATAAAAAAGTGAGGTTTGAATAATGTGAGGAAAAAAAGTGGAACAAAAAATACGCCCACATTTTTTGGCGCCAAATAAACTGAATTGTGGGTGTGGTGAGGGGTGTATTTATAGGCATTTTAAGGTTTGGGAAACTTTGCCCCTCCTGGTAGGAATGTATATCCCATACGTCACTAGCTCATGGACTCTTGCTAATTACATGAAAGAAAAGTAATTTTAACAGTAACATATAAAAAGTGAGAGCCCACTAAAGTTCGTTGGTAGGCCAATCACAAAAGCGCTTCCATGCGGCACAGAGGAGTACTATAGAGCTATAGTCATACCAAGTGTTATATCCAGCATACAAAGCTAGAAACACGGATGGCTAATGCGCTCTACTAGACAGAGATTCAGGTATGGAGCACTAAAGGATATTCGCAGATCTGCTGTATTAGACTTGTTGATAGAGCAGTCCAATCCTTTATGCAGCTCCGTGTAAGTGTGTGTGTGCACAGCGTGCAGTATCCTAGCGTGTGGCAGGGGGGCGGAGCCTAACACGTTTCGTAACCAATGGGTTACTTCAGAGGTATGGCCCGCCCCCCAACCTAGATCTATATATACGAATTAGTGAGGCTGATTTGCCTCCTGACTGCCCCTCTGTCGCCATTTTACATAAGGGCAAAACGATTTTCATTTCTCTCATGTATTACAAATAAGGAACTATGTGTGTAGTATTCAGAGACCACATCCAGTCCCAATATTGCTTTCTAAATTGTCTACATGAATTCAGCACTCTGTTAAAATGTGCTATGAGAATATCTATACTTCTGAGGTTCGCAAGTTTCCTTACACATTTCTGTTATATTTAAAACACCTCAGCTAGAAAGCATACCAGCTGGTGTTGTGACATGATTAGAAGTATAAATATTGTTATTGAAAACCAGTTTCAAATTACACATAAGTGAATAAAACATTTAAAAATACATTATATAAATACATATAAAATTATTCAGGTGATAAATTTAACCTGTTATTAGAGAGCATATTAAAAAAAGCTAACTTAAAAATAATTAAATTAAAGATTATTTCTATCACGCTTTACATAGAAACAGATTTCTAAAGTTATTATTGATATGCATGTATTTGTTAAAAATCGGTTGAAATAGGGTGGATATTATAGAGTACTTTCCTAGACCTTACAGGAAGGCTGCTAGTTCAATGTCTCATACACTTTTAGCGCTGATTATTTTCTTTTTTATAATCTCTTTGGGTATTCTTTAGGGCCACTAGTGACCTATATTGTGTATCATGTCATCAGCAGCTGAAGAATCATCTACATCTATATGTAATTTTGGGGTTTACTTTGATCCTGATAGTAAAAAGAGAACTCTATCTGTAGATTTACAAGGAGATAACAATACTAGTAGTGTACAAAAGCCAGTAAATCCCAGAGAACTTTTTAAACAGGTGGAGAAATTAAGCAGAATCCAGATAAAGAACTGGTGTGATATAATAGGATTAGAAACCTATTTAAAAGCAGGTGTTATACCTAAGGGTCTAATGCTGAGTAAAACTGCTATATTTAACACCACAGACATAGAACTTATAACTGAATGGGAAACAGTTTTAGAAGAAAGTTCAATTAAATTGATGAGAATTATAATCAGATTCAGGGAAGCCAACTTAGACAAAGTTACCGCTGAACTACAAAAATTGAGCTTTATTACCATTTAAAGGAGACACTCACTATGACAAACTAGATAGTGACATAAGGGAAAGAATGAGTAAACTCGAGGGGATTTAAAACTTAAGAAAAAATTAGAACGAGATATTCAAAGGAAAGCTAGTGAACAAACAGGAAACATTGAAGTTGAAACCGATGTACCATTTACACCCATCACACCAGGAGGTAATGATACACCTAACTCATCACTCACAGTAACTAATACTACTGGTAACACTCTGTATAGTGATACTATTCGAAATAATCACGTAAAAGAAAATAAGAGATCTGATTTAAGAACTCCAAAACCATCTAAAATTAGATTTGAATTTCCCCCTAGAAAACAGACCCCTAGACAAGACAGATATGAATCCCCTAAGAGAGACTATCCACCCCAATATACAAACTATAAACAAGAACAATATAGGGATGAAGGATATAGTAGAAATGAATCATATCATTCCTACAGAGGAAATAATCACCACACGAGAGGTAGAAGAATATATAATTATAACTCCAACAGGAATAATCAAAATTCCCATAGGATGAGGAATTATAACCATGAGTGGAGGGACTCATGGGATAAGACAGGGTCACCCCGAGAACAATATACACACGATAACTACAGAAATAGAAATAACCATATAGATAAGGATTTTCACGAAAGACACCTGACAGACAGACCAAGAAACAGAGACACAAATAGAAGGAAGGGAGACAAAATATACACCCCTAGAGTGGAGACAACCACAAATACCCCTAGAAGGGAGAAGGGGAAAGACAAATGGAAGAAGAAGAGGGTGCAGGGCTGGAAGAAAATCTCAGCTTACAAAGACGCAGGGAAATTAGATAAAAGATATAAAAGAAGAAACTATAAAAATCTTTAACCTTTCCAAACATCTACTAAGTATAGAGGAGACCAGTCTACTAAAAAAAGAGTCCTATCCTTTGCACCAACTCAGAAACCTAATCCGTTCGACCTTTTCATCGATATAAATAAATTTACACGTAAACTCACACTGGTAAGACATTTTGAGAAAGAAAAGAAATTACAAAAATTGGATAGTCTTACACAGACAGATATGGAAACACTAGAAGCCCTAATGGACTTAGAAAATGAAAGTGGGAATAATTATCCCACCCGACTAGAATTTAATAATGATTCTGAAATAATAGAAGAACTGAAAAACAGAATTTATATTTACCTGATAAATGCCTTTCTCCTACGGTGTGTCCGGTCCACGGCTTCATCCTTACTTGTGGGATATTCTCTTCCCCTACAGGAAGTGGCAAAGAGAACACACAGCAGAGCTGTCCATATAGCTCCCCTTAGGCTCCGCCCCCCCAGTCATTCGACCGACGGTTAGGAGAAAAAGGAGAACCACAGGGTGCAGTGGTGACTGTAGTTTGGAAAAATAAATTTAAACCTGACTAAATGCCAGGGTGGGCCGTGGACTGGACACACCGTAGGAGAAAGGAATTTATCAGTTAAATATAAATTCTGTTTTCTCCTACATTGGTGTGTCCGGTCCACGGCTTCATCCTTACTTGTGGGAACCAATACCAAAGCTTTAGGACACGGATGAAGGGAGGGAACAAGTCAGGTAACCTAAACGGAAGGCACCACTGCTTGTAAAACCTCTCTCCCAAAAATAGCCTCCGAAGAAGCAAAAGTATCAAATTTGTAAAATTTGGTGAATGTATGCAGTGAAGACCAAGTCGCTGCCTTACAAATCTGTTCAACAGAAGACTCATTCATGAAAGCCCATGTGGAAGCCACAGCCCTGGTGGAATGCGCTGTAATTCGTTCAGGAGGCTGCTGTCCAGCAGTCTCATAAGCCAATCTGATGATGCTCTTTAGCCAGAAGGAAAGAGGTAGCAGTCGCTTTTTGACCTCTCCTCTTACCAGAATAGACAAACAAGGATGATGTTTGTCTGACATCTTTAGTTGCTTGTAAATAGAACTTTAAAGCACAAACCACATCAAGATTGTGTAACAGTCGTTTCTTCTTAGAAGCTGGATTAGGACACAGAAGGAACAACAATTTCCTGGTTAATATTCTTATTAGAAACAACTTTTGGAAGAAAACCAGGTTTGGTAAGCAAAACAACCTTATCTGCATGGAACACCAGATAAGGTGAATTACACTGCAAAGCAGACAATTCAGACACTCTTCTAGCAGAAGAAATAGCAACCAAAAACAAAAACTTTCCAAGATAGTAAATTAATATCTATGGAATGTAGAGGTTCAAACGGAACCCCCTGATGAACTGAAAGAACTAAATTTAGGCTCCATGGAGGGGCCACAGGTCTGTAGACAGGCTTGATTCTGACTAAAAGCAACAGAAATAAAGTTTCCAGCGCCTTCGGTGATAATATACCTGCTACACTATAAAGAAGATCCCCTATCAGATCTAAAAAGAAATTACAACGATTCGATATATATAGGAGCGCCACAAGGGGCTAAGGTATATCACAGGGCTAATCTAGATCAAATAATTCCAAGAAAATAAACTTACAAATCTAAGTGCAACAGATATCTGTTAAAATTCCTTTTAATCAATATGGGTTATATACAATCAAACCCATCACATGTGTTCCATTACAATACAATCTAAAATACAATGCAAATACAATAAATAAAAAATACAGTTAAGAATTTTGGAATCTCAAGGTTCTGTCTTTTATATAGTATAAAAACTGAGCTTATAGCTACAAGTCCGGGTTTGGACTACTATCAGTCAGCTATGTGATACTGAAGGAGCATAGAACTGATGGTGTAAAATTAAACTGGAAATGTTTAAGATTCAAGTAGGATTCCGGGTAACAGCTACCCAATAACAGATTACACTTGCGCAAGTAGTTATGGTCACAAATATCCAGTAGTAGATGTTATAAACAAGTAATAGCAAGAAGTATACGATCTAATTTGTGCTGAATATGTGATATAATCAAAAGAATTACAATCCAATTTGTGAAAAAAATTCTAAACAATTTACAATCCAAACCCACAATCTACAAAATTCAAAAATTAAAAATAAAATAAAAATAAATCTGAGTAGAAACGGTGATCCAAAGATGAGGTGACTTTGTGAAAAAATATACAAATTGTGCAAACAATTGGTGTGTAATATATAAATCAAATCCAACCTAACTAGAACAATACCGGTATGTTCTGAAAAAGTAAAACTAAAACAATCTTAACATTGGTGGGAGATTACAAACTTCTCCGTTGGAAAAATGTACAGACAAATAATCCCTAATATAAAAAATGTATATATATGTGCGTGGATCCTTTACTTCCTCAAATATATACTGGCAATCTCCTAATCGAATAATATCCTAGAGAATCAGATGTACAAATAAGTCAAAAACAAAAATACTAAATTAGAAAAATAAGGAGTAAAAAGTAAAAAATAAAGTCTGAGTGGTACTGTGAACAAAGTCCTGTTCTGGATTTAAAAGTCAGTTAAAAATCCAATTCCTGGTGTCCCTCGATAGGGTCCAATGTAGCTGATAATCCTAACTTTGAGGATCCCAGTCTTGATCAATACAAACAATACCTAAAAAAGAGAAAGAAAGTGCACTAAACAAACAGCCTATGGGGTGTGGAGTATTGGTAAATAAACTCACCCCACTCAGCAATATCCTGGAAATATGGCAAGCCTCACAAATCGTATGCCGATTGTCTGTCTAAGCGTTTCGGCCCTCTGATGGGCCTTTCTCAAGACATAGTGAGGCTAAGGGTTTACTGACTTTATATAGTGTTCTTAGAGGTATTTCTCTAGAGTGTTGGCGCCAAAATGCCTCAGGATGGGACCGGATTGCCCGCCAAAAAATTTTTCGGCCGATATCGCTAAACCGGAAGTGTGAATTGTACATACTTCCGGTGAGGTCATTTCCGGTATTTCCGGAGCCATTTTAGAAAAGGGCATTTTGAATTGTAATAGGGCAACTGCAAAACTTGCGGGATGGGTTACTGGGGAATAATTATCTTATGCTCCCACGTCTATTTTTAGAGAGTGTTATCTCATCCACAATTTGGGACTTATTCAACTCTTAGATTATAAACATAATTTTAAAGGATTATGTCTCTATTCTTTTTATCCGTTTAGGGGTAAGTTATTATCTAATCTCTGATTTTGTCTAGAGTAGGTTTGGTTATGGAATTTTTTTACATAAGATAAGGGTAAATTTAATGATTTTAGGCTTCCATATTCCAGGATTTACAAACATTAGAAACATTAAAATTTATTAAAAATTACATGCAGCATAATGGTAACGTGTATAAAATTAGATTTTCTATCAACATGTTTATTAATATGTATTAATTAGCTTCAATATTACATTTTTACTATTGTTTGTAGAAATGTATTCTTCTATGTTGGGGGGAGTTGTTCTATTCTCCCAAACTGTTTTATTACTATAAAAGCAGTTCAGAATCAGGAAAAACTGTTCGGGTGAAGACATGTGGGCCAAACAGTCGGCAATGCTCAAAAATAAATTCCTAGAGAGGGGGTACGACGAATCCTCCATAAATAAGACAATTGAAGAAGTAAGTCTCATTAGAAGAGAAAATCTATTAACCTATAAGAAGAAACACAACAAAACGACTCCCGAAAACCTAAAGATACCATTTATCACTCAATATAGTGAAAGAAAGAAAGTAATTGAGGATATTATTAAACGCCATTGGTATCTTTTGAAGGAGGATGATGTAATAGGAGAACACCTAACAGAACAACCAGGTTTCATCTTCAGGAAAGCAGATAACCTTAAATCTATCTTAGCCCCGAGTATCCCGAGGAACAAAATGACTAAGAATCAAATGGGGGTTCTAGGAAAGAAGTTGAAAGGTTTTTTCCCATGCCACTTCTGTAAGGCGTGTAAACATGGAATAAAAACGGACACATTCAAATCTAAGATCACAAACGAGCTTCATAACATCAAGCAAACCATCAGATGCTCAGACCACCATGTGGTATATTTAATTGAATGTGGGTGTGGCCTACAATACGTGGGTCAGACCACGAGAAAGTTGAGGGACAGGATCCGGGAGCATCTCCTACAAATAAAGTGGAAGAAAATAGATCTGCCCCTTTATAAACATTTCAAAGAGGTACATGGAAGTAGTAGTGAAAGCCTAAGATACTTGGGCATTTGTAAACTAAATAAAGACTGGAGAGGGGGTAACATGGAAGCAAGAATGTTAAAAAACAGAGTCCAAATGGATTTTCCATTTGGACTGTATTTATCCCAAGGGACATAACGCCAACTTTGAGATAGTCCACCTATTCTAAAATAACTAAGTCTGAAAACAACTTTAAATACAACTATTGACAATAAGGAGACAAAGAACAATCCTTTAAATTCAATATGTATTGAAACAATAAAATGGCCAAAATAAGGAGATAAAGAACAATCCCTTGGAATTCAATACCACTAGACTGAAT
The DNA here is from genome assembly GCF_027579735.1 of Bombina bombina. Classification (NCBI taxonomy): domain Eukaryota; kingdom Metazoa; phylum Chordata; class Amphibia; order Anura; family Bombinatoridae; genus Bombina; species Bombina bombina. Next base: position 55,374,191 of record NC_069510.1, on the reverse strand, counting down.
ATGTATTGAAACAACAAAATGTTTTAAAAAACCACAATCTATAAGAAGGATAATGGATATACTGAGACCCCTTGAAATTAAGGAAATTATTCCAACTAAAATTGTTCTTAAGTTTCTAATCAAATATTGGTTTTTTAAAAAAACTGTTTAACCTCTGATTCTTTGAGCACTTAGAACAATTAGAATATCAATCTCGATAAAAAGACTGCTTTTATAGTAATAAAACAGTTTGGGAGAATAGAACAACTCACCCAACATAGAAGAATACATTTCTACAAACAATAGTAAAAATGTAAAAATGTAATATTGAAGATAATACATATTAATAAACAGTTGATAGAAAATCTAATTTTATACACATGTTACCATTATGCTGCATGTAATTTTTAATAAATTTTAATGTTTCTAATGTTTGTAAATCCTGGAATATGGAAGCCTAAAATCATTAAATTTACCCTTATCTGGACTTCCGGTGGGCGGAGCTAGCGGCTGGCAGCAGAAGTACAGAGCTCCGGGATTCTGCTTCATATTAATGGTATTATTTGCTGCCAGCCAACTTTCCCCACGACGCTGCCTTGCTGGGTTGCCCTCTACGGTACCCCATCTGGCCTAAGAACCATCGTGAAGGGCAGAAAATCGCCCTTGCCTCGGAAGTCAAAATTGAACTGCGCCACACGGCGCGAGCGGTAACGCTGACCGGCGCCATATTGGAAGAGTTCCCCCCTTCACCTCAGTGCCAAATTCAACTCAGAACGGACCTTACAAGCGGACCGGCCTCGAATGTGGTAATCGGATGGATCAGGTGAGAGGAGGTAACACCGCGAACTATTACACAGCTGGTTAGAACCGCTCCACCTCAAACTATAACCATGTGAGGCCCTGATAACGGACTCCCTGGAAAGTATCCCATGCATGCCCATAAGAGATTGCTGCACACTCCGTAAAAGTAATGTGGATGCACTAATGTAAACTCAGATAAATCAGCTTTAACCTACAACAAGGCACAACTTCACTTCTCTACGGGGAGACAAACTTGCTATTAAGTGTTCAGCAGGGGGATAGCGGCCTTCTCATACCCCAATAGTTGCTAAGGGGAGAGCGCATAAACACCTGCTTTGCTTGAGAACTGATCATTGGGACAATCCCTGCATAAACTGTATATTGATCTAAACAGACTTTTCCTATACAGACTCTTTTCACCTTATAGCTGGTATAGCTCAATTTTTTAGGATTGTATTTCTGATCCATCAGCCCAAAACCGCTCCACCTCAAATTATAACCGTGTGAGGCCCTGATAACGGACTCCCCGGAAAGTATTCTATGCATGCCCATAAGAGATTGCTGCACACTCCGTAAAAGTAATGTGGATGCACTAATGTAAACTCAGATCAATCAGCTTTATCCTACAACAAGGCACAACCTCACTTCCATACAGGGAGATAAACTTGTTATTAAGTTCTCAGCAGGGAGATATCGGCCTTCTCACGCCCCAGTAGTTGCTAAGGGGGGAGCGCATAAACACCTGCTCTGCTTGAGAGCTGAACATTGGGACAGTTTCTGCATAAACCGCATATTGATCTATACAGATTTTTCCTATACAGACTCTTTTTACCTCATAGCTGGTATAGCTCAATTTTTTAGGATTGTATTTCTGATCCATCAGCCCTGATTAAGCCTGCTACACAAGACAGAAAAGGAAAAGAAAAATCACCCTTATTTACATAGTCCATGTGATACCTGCAAATTCAAAAACATAATTTATGCTTACCTGATAAATTCCTTTCTTCTGTAGTGTGATCAGTCCACGGGTCATCATTACTTCTGGGATATTAACTGCTCCCCTACAGGAAGTGCAAGAGGATTCACCCAGCAGAGCTGCATATAGCTCCTCCCCTCTACGTCACTCCCAGTCATTCGACCAAGGACCAACGAGAAAGGAAAAGCCAAGGGTGAAGTGGTGACTGGAGTATAAATTAAAAAATATTTACCTGCCTTAAAAACAGGGCGGGCCGTGGACTGATCACACTACAGAAGAAAGGAATTTATCAGGTAAGCATAAATTATGTTTTCTTCTGTTAAGTGTGATCAGTCCACGGGTCATCATTACTTCTGGGATATCAATACCAAAGCAAAAGTACACGGATGACGGGAGGGATAGGCAGACTCTTTATACAGAAGGAACCACTGCCTGAAGAACCTTTCTCCCAAAAATAGCCTCCGATGAAGCAAAGGTGTCAAATTTGGAAAATTTGGAAAAAGTATGAAGCGAAGACCAAGTTGCAGCCTTGCAAATCTGTTCAACAGAGGCCTCATTCTTGAAGGCCCAAGTGGAAGCCACAGCTCTAGTAGAATGAGCTGTAATTCTTTCAGGAGGCTGCTGTCCAGCAGTCTCATAAGCTAAACGAATTATGCTACAAAGCCAAAAAGAAAGAGAGGTAGCGGAAGCTTTTTGACCTCTCCTCTGCCCAGAGTAAATGACAAACAGAGAAGACGTTTGTCGGAATTCCTTAGTTGCCTGCAAGTAAAATTTTAGAGCCCGGACTACATCCAGGTTGTGCAGTAGACGTTCCTTCTTTGAAGAAGGATTTGGGCATAAAGAAGGAACAACAATCTCTTGATTGATATTCCTGTTAGTAACTACCTTAGGTAAGAACCCAGGTTTAGTACGCAGGACTACCTTATCCGAATGAAAAATCAAATAAGGAGAATCACAATGTAAGGCTGATAATTCAGAGACTCTTCGAGCCGAGGAAATAGCCATTAAAAATAGAACTTTCCAAGATAACAACTTTATATCAATGGAATGAAGGGGTTCAAACGGAACGCCCTGTAAAACATTAAGAACAAGGTTTAAACTCCATGGTGGAGCAACAGTTTTAAACACAGGCTTAATCCTGGCCAAAGCCTGACAAAAAGCCTGGACGTCAGGAACTTCTGACAGACGTTTGTGTAACAGAATGGACAGAGCTGAGATCTGTCCCTTTAATGAACTAGCAGAAAAACCCTTTTCTAAACCTTCTTGTAGAAAAGACAATATCCTAGGAATCCTAACCTTACTCCAAGAGTAACCTTTGGATTCACACCAATGTAGGTATTTACGCCATATCTTATGGTAAATCTTTCTGGTAACAGGTTTCCTAGTCTGTATTAAGGTACTAATAACTGACTCAGAAAACCCACGTCTTGATAAAATTAAGCGTTCAATTTCCAAGCAGTCAGCTTCAGAGAAGTTAGATTTTGATGTTTGAAGGGACCCTGTATCAGAAGGTCCTGTTTCAGAGGTAGAGACCAAGGCGGACAGGATGACATGTCCACCAGGTCTGCATACCAAGTCCTGCGTGGCCACGCAGGTGCTATTAGAATCACTGATGCTCTCTCTTGTTTGATTCTGGCTATCAATCGAGGAAGCAACGGGAAGGGTGGAAACACGTAAGCCATCCTGAAGTCCCAAGGTGCTGTCAGAGCATCTATCAGGACTGCTCCTGGATCCCTGGATCTGGACCCGTAACGAGGAAGCTTGGCGTTCTGTCGAGACGCCATGAGATCTATCTCTGGTTTGCCCCAACGTCGAAGTATTTGGGCAAAGACCTCCGGATGAAGTTCCCACTCCCCCGGATGAAAAGTCTGACGACTTAAGAAATCCGCCTCCCAGTTCTCCACTCCCGGGATGTGGATTGCTGACAGGTGGCAAGAGTGAGACTCTGCCCAGCGAATTATCTTTGATACTTCCATCATAGCTAGGGAGCTTCTTGTCCCTCCCTGATGGTTGATGTAAGCTACAGTCGTGATGTTGTCCGACTGAAACCTGATGAACCCCCGAGTTGTCAACTGGGGCCAAGCCAGGAGGGCATTGAGAACTGCTCTCAATTCCAGAATGTTTATTGGCAGGAGACTCTCCTCCTGACTCCATTGTCCCTGAGCCTTCAGGGAATTCCAGACGGCACCCCAACCTAGAAGGCTGGCGTCTGTTGTTACAATTGTCCAGTGTGGTCTGCTGAATGGCATCCCCCTGGACAGGTGTGGCCGAGAAAGCCACCATAGAAGAGAATTTCTGGTCTCTTGATCCAGATTCAGAGAAGGGGATAAGTCTGAGTAATCCCCATTCCACTGACCTAGCATGCACAGTTGCAGTGGTCTGAGGTGTAAGCGTGCAAAGGGTACCATGTCCATTGCCGCTACCATTAAGCCGATTACCTCCATACATTGAGCCACTGACGGGTGTTGAATGGAATGAAGAGTGCGGCAAGCACTTTGAAGTCTTGATAGCCTGTCCTCTGTCAGGTAAATCTTCATTTCTACAGAATCTATAAGAGTCCCCAGGAAGGGAACTCTTGTGAGTGGAACGAGTGAACTTTTCTTTTCGTTCACCTTCCATCCATGTGACCTTAGAAATGCCAGCACTAACTCTGTATGAGATTTGGCAGTTTGAAAGCTTGAAGCTTGTATCAGAATGTCGTCTAGGTATGGAGCTACCGAGATTCCCCGCGGTCTTAGTACCGCCAGAAGAGCACCCAGAACCTTTGTGAAGATTCTTGGCGCTGTAGCCAATCCGAATGGAAGAGCCACAAACTGGTAATGCCTGTCTAGGAAGGCAAACCTTAGGTACCGGTAATGATCTTTGTGAATCGGTATGTGCAGGTAAGCATCTTTTAAATCTACAGTGGTCATGTACTGACCCTCTTGGATCATAGGTAAAATTGTCCGAATAGTCTCCATCTTGAACGATGGAACTCTTAGGAATTTGTTTAGGATCTTTAAGTCCAGGATTGGTCTGAAAGTTCCCTCTTTTTTGGGAACCACAAACAGATTTGAGTAAAACCCCTGTCCCTGTTCCGATCGTGGAACTGGATGGATTACTCCCATTAACAAGAGCTCTTGTACGCAGCGTAGAAAAGCCTCTTTCTTTGTCTGGATTGTTGACAATCTTGACAGATGAAATCTCTCTCTTGGAGGAGAGTATTTGAAGTCCAGAAGGTATCCCTGAGATATTATCTCTAGCGCCCAGGGATCCTGAACATCTCTTGCCCAAGCCTGGGCGAAGAGAGAAAGTCTGCCCCCCACTAGATCCGATCCCGGATCGGGGGCCCTCAATTCATGCTGTTTTGGGGGCAGCAGCAGGTTTCCTAGTCTGCTTGCCCTTGTTCCAGGACTGGTTAGGTTTCCAGCCTTGTCTGTAGCGAGCAACAGCTCCTTCCTGTTTTGGTGCAGAGGAAGTTGATGCTGCTCCTGCTTTGAAATTACGAAAGGAACGAAAACTAGACTGTCTAGTCTTGGCTTTGGCTTTGTCCTGAGGCAGGGCATGGCCTTTACCTCCTGTAATGTCAGCGATAATCTCTTTCAACCCGGGCCCGAATAAGGTCTGCCCTTTGAAAGGTATATTAAGCAATTTAGACTTAGAAGTAACATCAGCTGACCAGGATTTTAGCCACAGCGCCCTGCGTGCCTGAATGGCGAATCCTGAATTCTTCGCCGTAAGTTTAGTAAGATGTACTACGGCCTCCGAAATGAATGAATTAGCTAGTTTAAGGACTCTAAGCCTGTCCGTAATGTCGTCCAGAGTAGCTGAACCAATGTTCTCTTCCAGAGACTCAATCCAGAATGCCGCTGCAGCCGTGATCGGCGCAATGCATGCAAGGGGTTGCAATATAAAACCTTGTTGAACAAACATTTTCTTAAGGTAACCCTCTAACTTTTTATCCATTGGATCTGAAAAAGCACAGCTATCCTCCACCGGGATAGTGGTACGCTTAGCTAAAGTAGAAACTGCTCCCTCCACCTTAGGGACCGTTTGCCATAAGTCCCTTGTGGTGGCGTCTATTGGAAACATTTTTCTAAATATCGGAGGGGGTGAGAACGGCACACCGGGTCTATCCCACTCCTTAGTAACAATTTCAGTAAGTCTCTTAGGTATAGGAAAAACCTCAGTACTCGTCGGTACCGCAAAATATTTATCCAACCTACACATTTTCTCTGGTATTGCAACTGTGTTACAATCATTCAGAGCCGCTAACACCTCCCCTAGTAATACACAGAGGTTTTCCAGTTTAAATTTAAAATTTGAAATATCTGAATCCAGTCTGTTTGGATCAGAACCGTCACCCACAGAATGAAGTTCTCCGTCCTCATGTTCTGCCACCTGTGACGCAGTGTCTGACATGGCCCTAATATTATCAGCGCACTCTGTTCTCACCCCAGAGTGATCACGCTTACCTTTTAGTTCTGGTAATTTAGCCAAAACTTCAGTCATAACAGTAGCCATATCCTGTAATGTGATTTGTAATGGCCGCCCAGCTGTACTCGGCGCTACAATATCACGCACCTCCCTCTGAGCGGGAGATGTAGGTACTGACACGTGAGGCGAGTTAGTCGGCATAACTCTCCCCTCGTTGTTTGGTGAAATTTGTTCAATTTGTACAGATTGATTTTTATTTAAAGTAGCATCAATACAGTTAGTACATAAATTTCTATTGGGCTCCACTTTGGCATTGCAACAAATGACACAGGTATCATCTTCTGAATCAGACATGTTTAACACACTAGCAAATAAAATTGCAACTTGGAAATACAATTCAAATAGAATAATATTAAAACGTACTGTGCCTTTAAGAAGCACAGAAGATCTATGACAGTTAAAAATTAATAAATTGAAACAGTTATAGCCTCAATCCTTGTAAACAACACAACTTTAGCAAAGGTTTAATCCCATTAGCAAAGATAACAATTTCTGAAAGCAGGAAACAAATTACAGAATAAAAGTTTTTATTTCAGTCAAACTATAATTCTCACAGCTCTGCTGAGAGAAATTACCTCCCTCAAAATAAGTTTTGAAGACCCCTGAGCTCTGTAGAGATGAACCAGATCATGCAGGGAATACAATGAGTTGCTGACTGAAATATTTGATGCATAGTAAAAGCGCCCCTCCCCCACACACACAGCAGTGAGGGAGAACAGAAACTGACAGAAAAAACAGATTTAAGCAACTGCCAAGTGGAAAAATGGTGCCCAAACATTTATTCACTCAGTACCTCAGCAAATGAAAACGATTTTACATTCCAGCAAAAACGTTAAACATAATCTCTAGTTATTAAACAGCTTTATGTCTTTCTTACAGTGTAATTCTAGTGAAGTACCATTCTCCCAGAATACTGAAGTGTAAAGTATACATACATGACATTATATCGGTATGGCAGGATTTTCTCATCAATTCCATTGTCAGAAAATAAAAACTGCTACATACCTCTATGCAGATTCATCTGCCCGCTGTCCCCTGATCTGAAGTTTACCTCACTCCTCAGATGGCCGAGAACAGCAATATGATCTTAACTACTCCGGCTAAAATCATAGCAAAACTCTGGTAGATTCTTCCTCAAACTCTGCCAGAGAGGTAATAACACACTCCGGTGCTATTTTAAAATAACAAACTTTTGATTGAAGATATAAAACTAAGTATAATCACCATAGTCCTCTCACACGACCTATCTAGTTGCTGGGTGCAAGAGAATGACTGGGAGTGACGTAGAGGGGAGGAGCTATATGCAGCTCTGCTGGGTGAATCCTCTTGCACTTCCTGTAGGGGAGCAGTTAATATCCCAGAAGTAATGATGACCCGTGGACTGATCACACTTAACAGAAGAAATCTGTGTCTTCATTTCCTCCATTTTCCCTCCACATATCTACCTTGATTGCTGCAATACACAGTGCAACAGCGCCCTCTGGTGATTTGTACACAGTGTCATACTATTCCTAGTAACTGTCTGTATTTTGTTCTATGAAAGTGGACGAGTACTTTCACAGGCTGCCCTCGCCTTTAGGTGGCACAATGAGTCACAGATCAAAGAATCAGGAAAAAAAACAAAAGCCTCTGATAGAAACGCAGGCAAACTCATCATTTGCAGATGCTGAAGGCAGTATTTCAGGAGCTCACTCTTCACTCCTACAGGAGCTCAAGGCTTTCTTTTTACCAAAAATGGATAGCTTGCAGGCTGGTGTGGACACCTTAACCAGTGAGGTGCGGCTCTTCTCCACTCGCATGTCGGCCGCGGAACAAAGAATTTCAGGGGTTGAAGACAGACAGCAGGAATCTGAGGTTTCTTTAAAACGCCTACTGAAACAAAATCAACAGCTAATGGACAAGGTGGAGGACCTAGAAAACCGCTGCAGGCGAAATAATCTACGAATCATAGGCGTTCCTGAATCCATTAAAGATAAAGAATTACTAGAATTTGCTGCCTTAACTCTCCCGAAAATCCTGGGCCTGCCCCAGGACTGTTTACCTCTGGACATTGAAAGATCTCACCGCATAGGCCCCAACAGATATCTAGAAAATTCCAAGGAGAGGCCACGGCAAGTAATCTTTAGATGCTTAAATTTCCAGGATAAGCTAGCACTCTTGCGAGCCTACAGGGCGGCTAAGGAAGTCATCTTTGAAGATCATCGTCTCTTACTTTTCCAAGACTTTTCAGTTGAGGTCACTAAGAGACGTAAGGACTTTGCATCTATCTGCTCTACACTGCATGATCAGGGACGTAAATTTGCACTCATGTTCCCAGCTACCTTGAAAATTCAGAGTCTTTCAGGCCCTAAAACCTTTCATTCGCCTGCGGCAGCACAGGCATACCTGGCATCAGAGCAGAGACAGGACAATGGCTGATGAGACTCTCTTAAGTATTATCGTTTAAAATTTATTTTCCTATGCATCATGTTGATTACATTATGTATCTTGCTCTGGCGGGTCCTGTGGCTCTGGTCATGTTTGCCAATCTTGGCTGTGGCCGGAGGCACGGTTCCGCACATGGCAACTTGTTCTCTCTGTTATTACACTACCTGTTCAGGTTCATGTTTGTATTTGCATTGTACTGTTAAGGCTGGGAAATATTATGCAGCATACTTAAACCTTAGTTCTAATATGCATGTTATTAAGACAGTTCACAGCTACCGCTGGTTTCCCCTGGGTCCCCTAGTAGGCTTAATTTTTGGCCTATCCCTCACAAATCCAAGTGGAGACCCTCTGTCCACCACTTGCCTTTTGATCGATGCAGATTATGGTATCCCTATTATGTTCGGGCCCCAGGGCATCGACACCGAATATAAAAAACATAGTTCCCTACCTCTAAGCCCATATACATTTCCACCTGACTACCTAGGGCCTATTCATCTGCCCCTGCCAATTGCAAGAACTCCTGGTAAATTTTCTCATTTTAAACTCACACTAAACATTCCAGGGCTCTGTGTGGTTTTGCTGCTTCCTGTCCCCTCCCCCAAGAGCAGAACTTTAGTTCTAAGATGTTATGCTTCCTGCTATCATGCTGTGTTTTTGTTCATCATATGGTTCTTTTATAAACAGACTACCTCTGGGACGATACCTATTGGCATTACTACTATCATGGGTATTGACCTCTTACTTATACAAATTTTAAACATTGCTGTATGTTCTTGTCTCTTTTGTAGCAATTGCTGGATTAGGACCTGGAGGCCTCCGGACCCCCCTCCTTCATCACGTCATCCTGCCCTGAGGACACACCTATGTTTTTCCATAACTGTAAGTCAACTATTACTACCTACACCTCAGACACCACAGGGGACACTTGCTAGGACACTACCTATTAGGTCGTGCCCTTTCCACCCTTACACTCTGTAGACATGACTCTTCCCCTTAAAATTATAGCGTGGAACGTAGGGGGCATTACATCCCCGGCAAAAAGAAGTAGGATTCTCCACCACTTACACTCACTGAAGGCTGACATTGCTATGCTCCAGGAGACAAAATTGACAGTCAAGGAACACGCGAAGTTAAAAATCAGATGGGTGGGACAGGTCCTCAGTTCCCCTACAGAGGGCAGGAAAAGAGGAGTTGCCATTCTAGTGCGAAAGGGTTTAGCGGCCTCATTGTCAGCAGTGAACATTGACAAGAAGGGACGATACATAGTCGCATCACTCCAGACCAATGCACATACATACACTCTCTGTAATGTTTATGGCCCTAATGAGCATGATCCCCCCTTTTGGACAAATTTATTGGCGATATTGGCCACACAGAGTGCCCCTTTAATAGTAGGAGGGGATTTTAATCTGGCTCAGGCTCTTCCGCTAGATAGGTTTAGAGATCCCTCAGCATCTGGCTCTTTCAAAACACACGTAATCCGCTACAAACGTGAAGTATCCTTGATTGGATCCTTCAAGGAGACTCTGAGTTTGCTAGACGTCTGGAGAGCAAGGAACCCGGATGAGAGGGATTTCACTTGCCTCTCAAAAACATACCATACTATGTCACGTATTGATTATTTCCTAACTGCCTCAAGCATAATGCCACACATCTTATCTACTTATATTGGCCCAGTCACCTTATCAGATCACGCCCCAATCACCCTGATACTGCAACCACACTCCCCTAGACCTCCAAACAGAACTTGGAGATTTCCTCTCCACCTATACAACAACATTGAGTTCCGTAGACACTTAAAGGCATCCTGGACGCATTATGCATCTGACAATGCTTGTCATTTGGATACGCCAGACTTGTTTTGGCACGCCTCAAAAGCGGTGATGAGAGGTCATATAACCTCCTTTGCAACACACCATAATAAGCAACTTACGAGGGTAGATGAGACTCTCCTTGCTCAACTTACTGCGGCTTACAATAACTACTTACATGCCCCCACGCCAACATCTAGGCAATCTTACTACGATCTCAAACAGACAAGGGATACTTTCTTAGCCCAACAAGACAACAAGGTCAATATTCACAGACAGGGTCGCTATTACCGACATGGTAACAGGGCTGGTAAACTGCTGGCCAAACTAGTTCATTCCTATAAACCCAAGTCCCAAATTCTAGCCATTAATTCTAAGGGTACCCTCACCGCCAACGAGATTATGTCTGAATTTGTAGACTATTACACTTCCCTGTACTCTAAACAACCTATCCATATAGAAGCCAAGCGTGCCTTTTGGGACACAGTAAAACTCCCCACTCTTACAGAAGAGCAGTCTTCCCTGTTAAATTCTCCTATAAGTCCCCAGGAGGTTCTTAGGGCCATACGACAAAGCAAACTGGGTAAAGCAGCAGGCCCGGATGGGTTACCTGCAGAATATCTTAAGTTACTGGAGGAGGAATTAGCACCAATTCTCTCATCCTTGTATTCTGCTTACCTGGCGGGCACTGAACAACTAAATGATAGATTCTCTGAGGCTAATATCTGTCTCCTTTTGAAACCTGATAGAGATCCCACTCAGACTTCTTCATATCGCCCAATCTCCCTATTAAATGGGGACTATAAACTCCTAACAAAAATCTTAGCGGACAGGTTGGCAAAGGTTCTTCCACATATAGTTCATGCAGATCAAACGGGTTTTGTGAAGGGCAGATCCTCAGTTATTAACATTAGAAAGACTCTCGGCGTCGTGTCCCATTACTGGTACAACACACATACACAATCCCCATCCCAACTACCAGACGCATGCCTTCTAGCACTAGATGCTGAGAAGGCGTTTGACCGGATCGAGTGGGATCACTTACATACGTCACTGTCGCGCTTTGGTATGCAGGGTGACTTTCCCAGTTTTTTACAAAGATTATACTCAGCCCCTAAGGCCTCTCTTATAATCAATGGAGGGCTCTCTCCTTCCTTTACGCTACAACGGGGTACGAGACAGGGATGTCCCCTCTCCTTTTCGATTTAGCAATCGAACCCCTGGCGTCCTACATCAGGCAACAATGCGCCGGCTTAGATATATGTGGCCAAAAGCAGCATCTATCACTTTACGCCGATGACCTACTGCTTTTTGTGGGTGATCCTGGTTCCAATTTACACCCTCTTCTGAAAGTTATCGATGATTTTGGCAAGTTTTTCGGGGTACAAGATCAACATTGACAAATCGGAGGCCACCTGGTTGCAAAACTCCCGAAACATGACCCTAGCAGATTTTGGTCTTAAGACCACTCAGGGTAGTTTTAAATACTTAGGCATATGGATACATGTTAACCCACATATGTTATACTCTTTGAATCTCGCTGGGACTATAGGTGACATCAAGCAAATGCTGCTGAGTTGGATGAAACTCCCCCTCTCTCTTTCGGGTAGGGTACACCTTTTTAAAATGGTGGCCCTGCCCAAACTTCTTTATCCATTACAGATGTTGCCTCTTCTCCTCACTCAAAAGGATGCGACATCTTTGCAAACTGCCATTGGAAACTTTGTCTGGCAGGGCAAAAAACATAGAATAGGCAGGACTCCCTTGTCAATGACAGTGGGAGGAGGGGGGCTCCGTCTTCCTAATATAATATGGTATAACTGGGCGGCTCTCTCTAGATTTGCATTGGACTGGCTGGTAGGGAAAAACTATTATACTGTCCCTGACCTAGAGTCTAACATCATTAAACCACTGCATTTAGCTTATTTGCCTCATGCACATTTGAAATCTCTATCCCCGTTCATTCAAAACCATATATTGTTTAGGGATCCTCTAAGAGCCTGGACCAAGATTTGTAGACTCTGGGGTATACAACGTTCAGCTAGTAAATATCTCCCGATCCAGGGTAATTTGGACTTCCTCCCCGGGTACACCACGCAAGCATTTCAGACATGGCAACAATTACAACTCACACGACTGCATCAACTTTTCCGACCCCTGACTCTAGAAATACTGCCCTTCCAAGATCTAAAATCGCGTTACAACCTCCCGCATACACACAAGTTTGCATATTTTCAGTGCCGACACTACGTATCCACCTTGATTTCAGAGGGACTCCTCTCTGTAGAAGCCTCCAATTTAGATACATTGAGTGCGCTGGCGAAGTTAGGCCCTCTGAGGCTGTCACATACATATAACTTACTGATCCGTCACTCTAAGGATCATGTGCTTCATGGCATGGTATCAAAGTGGTCCCATTTTGGGGAGCTAGAGATTGACCCGGTATTGATTACCACGAGTTTCGAGAGGGCACACCAAAGTACTATCTCTGCAAAATTGAGGGAATCACACCTGAAATTCTTACATCAAGCTTACATCACTCCTGGCCTAAGGGCTAAATGGGTTGGAGGAGCACTCAACTCCTGTAGTAAATGCCGCCTTGAATCTCCTGATTGGGTACACCTACTCTGGAGTTGCCCTAAAATACAAAAATTTTGGCAAAAAATTGCGTACTGGCTATCCAAATTAACTAAACAAACTGTGTCCCTATCGGCACAACATGTGATCTTTCTGACACCTAGAGATCAGACATACAAGCACGACATTTTTTTTAAATACCATACTCATGTTAGCTAAACAAATTATCCTGAGAGAGTAGACAGGGGACCGTAACTTACCTTTTCAACACCTACTTAAAACAATTCATGATCAGATGCTGATTGAGCAGGCAGATACTAGGGGGGACCCTGAGAAAAGAGTCAAGAGATTTCGCCTTAAATGGGAGGCTTATTTGCTGCACCTACCTGACATAGTAAGAGATAGGGTTCTGCTTCCTTTTAAAAATAGCCAATATGTTTTAAATGAAAACCTCAGAGGAAATTGGTGTCTATCCACGGATCAGGCCCGTGAGTGACCTGCATATCGAGGGAGGGGGGACCCGGAGGTACTCTGGGTAAGTATGGCTGCTATATGTTATTTTTTTTTATTTTTTTTCTTCCTTCCTTTCATTTCTCTTTGTATGCTATTGTCTTTCTTCCTTGCTCTTAGCTGATATGTTTCCTTTCTCGATTTCTCCTCTTTTTCTTTGGTTGATTGTAAAAAATGTTCTTAGAAAAAAGTTGAGTCCCAGGACATACATGATGACCACATATACTTATTGTATTCCTTTGCTGGTATGCTTTGATATAACATGCTCTGAAAACTGTTTTGTTCTGCAGGTGAACATTTTGTCACACCTGCATTATTATGACTGCATATACCATGTATGACTCGGATTCTTTTCTATAAATAAAGTAAAAAAAAAAAAAAAAATTTACCCTTATCTTATGTAAAAAATTCCATAACCAAACCTACTCTAGACAAAATCAGAGATTATTAGATAATAACTCACCCCTAAACGGATAAAAAGAATAGAGACATAATCCTTTAAAATTATGTTTATAATCTAAGAGTTGAATAAGTCCCAAATTGTGGATAAGATAACACTCTCTAAAAATAGACGTGGGAGCATAAGATAATTATTCCCCAGTAACCCATCCCGCAAGTTTTGCAGTTGCCCTATTACAATTCAAAATGCCCTTTTCTAAAATGGCTCCGGAAATGACCTCACCAGAAGTATGTACAATTCGCAGTTCCGGTTTAGCGATATCGGCCGAAAAAATTTTTGGCGGGCAATCCGGTCCCATCCTGAGGCATTTTGGCGCCAACACTCTAGAGAAATACCTCTAAGAACACTATATAAGGTCAGTAAACCCTTAGCCTCACTTTGTCTTGAGAAAGGCCCATCAGAGGGCCGAAACGCATAGACGGACAATCGGCATACGATTTGTGAGGCTTGCCATATTTCCAGGATATTGCTGAGTGGGGTGAGTTTATTTACCAATACTCCACACCCCATAGGCTGTTTGTTTAGTGCACTTTCTTTCTCTTTTTTAGGTATTGTTTGTATTGATCAAGACTGGGATCCTCAAAGTTAGGATTATCAGCTACATTGGACCCTATCGAGGGACACCAGGAATTGGATTTTTAACTGACTTTTAAATCCAGAACAGGACTTTGTTCACAGTACCACTCAGACTTTATTTTTTACTTTTTACTCCTTATTTTTCTAATTTAGTATTTTTGTTTTTGACTTATTTGTACATCTGATTCTCTAGGATATTATTCGATTAGGAGATTGCCAGTATATATTTGAGGAAGTAAAGGATCCACGCACATATATATACATTTTTTATATTAGGGATTATTTGTCTGTACATTTTTCCAACGGAGAAGTTTGTAATCTCCCACCAATGTTAAGATTGTTTTAGTTTTACTTTTTCAGAACATACCGGTATTGTTCTAGTTAGGTTGGATTTGATTTATATATTACACACCAATTGTTTGCACAATTTGTATATTTTTTCACAAAGTCACCTCATCTTTGGATCACCGTTTCTACTCAGATTTATTTTTATTTTATTTTTAATTTTTGAATTTTGTAGATTGTGGGTTTGGATTGTAAATTGTTTAGAATTTTTTTCACAAATTGGATTGTAATTCTTTTGATTAAATCACATATTCAGCACAAATTAGATCGTATACTTCTTGCTATTACTTGTTTATAACATCTACTACTGGATATTTGTGACCATAACTACTTGCGCAAGTGTAATCTGTTATTGGGTAGCTGTTACCCGGAATCCTACTCGAATCTTAAACATTTCCAGTTTAATTTTACACCATCAGTTCTATGCTCCTTCAGTATCACATAGCTGACTGATAGTAGTCCAAACCCGGACTTGTAGCTATAAGCTCAGTTTTTATACTATATAAAAGACAGAACCTTGAGATTCCAAAATTCTTAACTGTATTTTTTATTTATTGTATTTGCATTGTATTTTAGATTGTATTGTAATGGAACACATGTGATGGGTTTGATTGTATATAACCCATATTGATTAAAAGGAATTTTAACAGATATCTGTTGCACTTAGATTTGTAAGTTTATTTTCTTGGAATTATTTGATCTAGATTAGCCCTGTGATATACCTTAGCCCCTTGTGGCGCTCCTATATATATCGAATCGTTGATTCTGACTAAAGCCTGTACAAACGCCTGAACGTCTGGCACGGCTGCCAAACGCTTGTGTAACAAAACAGACAGGGCAGATATCTGTCCTTTTAAAGAACTAGCTGATAGACCTTTCTCCAATCCTTCTTGGAGAAAGGATAGTATCCTTGGAATCTTAATCTTACTCCATGAGTAATCCTTGGACTCACACCAGCAAAGATATTTCCGCCATATCTTATGGTAAATCTTCCTGGTGACAGGCTTTCTAGCCTGGATCAGAGTATCTATGACTGATTCTGAAAACCCAAGCGTCGCTAGAATCAAGCGTTCAATCTCCTTCAGGAGGCTGCTGTCCTTCCTTTTTGGGAACTACAAACAGGTTTGAGTAAAAACCCCTCCCTTGTTCTGGTATCGGAACTGGGTGTATCACTCCCATCTTTAAAAGGTCTTCTACGCAATGTAAGAATGCCTGTCTCTTTATCTGGTCTAAAGATAAGCGAGACATGTGGAACCTTCCCTTTGGGGGAGAGTCTTTGAATTCTAGAAGGTACCCCTGAGAGACAATAACCACCACATACTCCTCACCACCTCCGTGGAGGTGCTACTAGTTAGAGCGGCAAAGAGAATGACTGGGGGGCGGAGCCTAAGGGGAGCTATATGGACAGCTCTGCTGTGTGTTCTCTTTGCCACTTCCTGTAGGGGAAGAGAATATCCCACAAGTAAGGATGAAGCCGTGGACCGGACACCCCAATGTAGGAGAAATAACTAATAGTGGCTTACGACCAAAGTCCATATTTTTTCCGGTCCAATCACAGGGAAAATATATCAGCCAGTTTAAAGACAAAGTTATCCAAGACTGTATGGATCTGTGTAACAACTATAAGATCCATAACTATAACTTAAGTATAAAAGGAAAAAAAAAAAAAAGTCTTAAAAGCATTAATGGACAATGAACAAATTATAATCCGTGAGGCTGACAAGGGAGGAGGGATTGTAATCTTGGATAGGATAGATTACTTGGAGGAAGCAATACGTCAGTTGTCCGATACCAATACATATGTAGTACTGAGGAATGACCCTACCTCCGTTTTTATAAGATCATATACAGAGCTTATCAATAGTGGATACCAAAATAGAGTACTCTCTGAAAGAGAGAGGAAATATTTAGCCAATGATGAACCAAAGACGGCAATTTTTTACTACATGCCGAAAATCCACAAGAGTCTAGAGA